>NC_090342.1:51233354-51473078 GCF_035084215.1 Heptranchias perlo
TACTTTAAAAATTTCTGTCTGTCTTTCCTCTCGCTCCCTGCATTTTGTGAAGAATGTGGGCAGCATCCTGCATCGTAAGATATTTCTATATTACACATTTTCATATAACTTTTTAATTAGGCCAAGTATGTCAGATGTAAACTGGTTTTGGTTAACTGTCTTTTGGAAGGGGCTTCTTTTGTCTGTTTGTGTGGGGAGTGGGATAGAACAAAGGCATAATGCTGTCTGAAGCAACTAGATGTTAACATTGCAACAGATAGACCTTCCTAGCTGAGAAAATTAGGATTCCTTGGTAATTTATGAAATCTAGGTAGCCAAAATTATGGACCCTTGAAGTACAATGGTTAATCTGTTTGCAGATCACCTCCTGACTCCCCAAAGCCTTTCCACCATCTACAAGGCACAAGTCAGGAGTGTGATGGAATACTCTCCACTTGCCTGGATGAGTGCAGCTCCAACAACACTCAAGAAGCTCGACACCATCCAGGACAAAGCAGCCCGCTTGATTGGCACCCCATCCACCACCGGCGCACCGTGGTTGCAGTGTGTACCATCTACAGGATGCACCGCAGCAACTCGCCAAGGCTTCTTTGGCAGCACCTCCCAAACCCGTGACCTCTACCACCTAGAAGGACAAGAGCAACGGGCACATGGGAACAACACCACCTGCACGTTCCCCTCCAAGTCTCACACCATCCTGACTTGGAAATATATCGCCATTCCTTCATCGTCGCTGGGTCAAAATCCTGGAACTCCCTTCCTAACAGCACTGTGAGAGAACCTTCACCAAAACGGACTGCAGCGGTTCAAGAGGGCGGCTCACCACCACCTTCTCGAGGGCAATTAGAGATGGGCAATAAATGCTGGCCTTGCCAGCGACGCCCGCATCCCATGAATGAATAAAAAAAAAATTGCAGTCAGAGAGGTGCCAAAGAATGCACTCCTAAAGCTAAAGTCATTATCTCTAATGGCTGATCCATTGAAAATAAGCCTTGTTTTGCAAAGTTTGGCCAGTTCCTGGATAACCCAGATGCTGGGTGTAGGTGTAGGTGCTCATTAATGTAGAATCTCCTATCATTGTGCCTTTGATCTGGTCTGATTGACACCCAAGGTCCACTTAGGCTGGGATACTCTGCACATCTAACTGAACTGTTAGATGTGTCCTGGCCAATATTTATCCTTCAACCAACATTACCAAAACAGATTATCTGCTCATTATCACATTGCTGTTTGTGGGAGCTTGCTGTGTGCAAATTGGCTGCCACATTTCCTACATTACAACAGTGATTACAATTCAAAAGTACTTCATGGCTGTAATAATATAAATGCAAGTCTTGCTTTCAACACTGACTAGGAATCAAAACTGGAACCTTCTGATCCATTGCTTTTGTCCACTGAGCAACTGGAGCAAGCCCAAGTCCTTTTTCTTTGTGTGGTGTCATTTTCATAATGGCCAACAGCAGTTGAATCATGTGTTCATTGAGGTCTAGACTGCAATAGACAGTGTGTCCCAGTCTGGAAGGCTACTATGGGTGTATTTACTCGAAAATGTGTGCTGGCTACACCGAATGGAAAACTTCAATTTTAAAAATATTTATGTACAGTACATCAGAGGACGACAAGACAAATCACTTGCAGTGTTCCTGCCTTTGCAGAAGTGGTTGTTTTCCTGCAGTGCGATCATGGGATTGTCATCACTTTGAACTTCTGGAAAGACAGGAGCGCACTGTAAGCTATTTGTCTTGTACTGTACATAAATACTTTTTAAAATTAAAGTTTTCTGTTCCAAATAGACACCGAGTCGAAGATTGAGAGAGTATCAGAGGTGAACAGCAGCTTGGTGAAAGAGATGGGTTTTAAGGAGGAGAGGGAGGTGGGTTAATGCAGAGAGTTCCATGGTGAGGCACCTAGATGCTGAAGGCATGGCTGTCAATGGTGGGGCAGGATGGAATGGAAAGTTTGGGAGTGGGGAGAGTTACGGAGATAGATAGGGGTGTGACCACACCCCCCCTCTATATTGTGTTGCCTCACAGTGGGGCCAGGAGCTTGGAGCTATCATAGAATGGCCTCCTTCTGTGCTGTAACCATTCAGCCCGTCAAGCCCATGCTGGCTCTCCAAGAGCAATCCAGCTAGTCCCACTCCCCCGCCCTATCACCGTAGCCCTGCAAATTTTTTCCCTTCAAGTACTTATCCAATTCCCTTTTGAAGGCCACGATTGAATCTGCCTCCACCACCCCCTCAGGTAGTGCATTCCATATCATAACCACTCGCTGTGTTTAAAAAAAAAAGTTTTTCCTCATGTTGCCTTTGGTTCTTTAACCAATCGCCTTAAATCTGTGTCCTCTAGTTCTCAACCTGTCCGCCAGTGGGAACAATTTTTTTTTTCTCTGTCTCTGTCTGGACCCTTCATGATTTTGAATACCTCTATCAAATCTCCTCTCAACCTTCTCTGCTGTAAGGAGAACAACCCCAGCTTCTCCAGTCTATCCACGTAACTGAAGTCCCTCACCCCTGGAACCATTCTAGTAAATCGTTTCTGCACCTTCTCTAAGGCCTTTACATCCTTCTTGAAGTGCGGTGCCCAGAATCGGACACAATATTCCAGTTGTGGCCGAACCACTGATTTTCAAAGGTTCATCATAACCTCCTTGCTTTTGAACTCTATGCTTCTGTTTATAAAGCCCAGGATCCCGTATGCTTTTTTGATCGCTTTCTCAACCTGTCCTGCCACCTTCAATGACCTGTGCACATATACCCCCAGGGGTCTCTGTTCATGCACTCCTTTTAGAATTGTACCCTTCAGTTTATATTGCCTCTCCTTGTTCTTCCTATCAGAATGTATCATGTCACAATTCTCTGCGCTAAATTTCATCTGCCATATGTCCGCCTGTTCCACCAGCCTGTCTATGTCCTCTTGAAGTCTATCACTATCCTCCTCACTGTTTACTATACTTCCAAGTTTTGTGTCATCTACATGTTTTGAAATTGTGCCCTGTACACCCAAGTCCAAGTCATTAATATATGTCAAGAAAAGCAGTGGTCCTAGTACCGATCCCTGGGGAACACCACTGTATACCTTCCACAAGTCCGTAATACAACCGTTCACCACTACTCTGTTTCCTGTCACTTGGCCAATTTCGTATCCATGCTGCCACTGGCCCTTTTATTCCATGGGCTTCAATCTTGATGACAAGCCTGTTATGTGGCACTTTATCAAACGCCTTTTGAAAGTCCACATACACCACATCAACCGCATTGCCCACATCAACCCTCTCTGTTACCTCATCAAAAAACTCTACCAAGTTAGTTAAACATGATTTGCCTTTAACAAATCCGTGCTGGTTTTCCTTTATTAATCCACACTTGTCCAAGTGACTGTTAATTTTGCTCCAGATTATCATTTCTAAAAGTTTCCCCACCACTGAGGTTAAACTGACTGGCCTATAGTTGCTGGGCTTATTCCTTACACCCGTTTTTGAACAAGGGTGTAACATTTGCAATTCTCCAGTCCTCTGGCACCACCCCCTTATCTAAGGATGATTGGAAGATTATGGCCAGCACCTCTGCAATTTCCACCCTTACTTCCCTCAGCAACCTCGGATGCATCCCATCCGGACTGGGTGACTTATCTACTTTAAGTACAGCCAGCCTACTAGTACCTCTTCTTCATCAATTTTTAGCCCATCCAGTATCTCAACTATCTCCTCTTTTACTGTGACTTTGGCAACATCATCTTCCTTGGTAAAGTCAGATGCGAAGTACTCATTTAATACCTCAGCCGTGCACTTGGCTTCCATGATAGGCCTTTTTGGTCCCTAATTGGCCCCACCCCTCTTTCTACCTGTTTATATGCCTATAGAAGTCTTTTAGATTCCCTGTTACGTTAGTTGCCAGTCTATTCTCATACTCTCTCTTTGCCCCTCTTGTTTCCTTTTTCACTTTCCCTCTGAACTTTCTATATTCAGCCTGGTTCTCACTTGTAGTATCAACCTGATATCTGTCATGTGCCCCCTTTTTCTGCTTCATCTTACTCTTTGGTTGATATAATTGATAACCTCGTTGCATCATTTAAAAAAAAATTAAGTTCTAAAGTTGTACAATGTGCCTTATCTTCCTCTAGAGCACCGCACAAATTAACTGCTTACTACTGACAGTTTAAAATCATCAGAAGCTCCACTTTTCTGTCATTTGTTGGTGATTTTTAGTGTTGCTTTTGTAAAAATGTTTTAATTACTCTGCCTGGTATAAGCAGGAGTTGCTATTTTACATTTGCAGTCAAAAAATCTATCTGCATGTCTTAGAAAGCATTTTTATAGGTGATCAATGCTTGCATTCTCGAACGTTATTATTGAATTTGTATGATCTATGGCACAGAGCAATTCCAAGCTTGTTTTGGGCTAATGTTGTGACGGAGGGAAAAATGGCTGGTTTAAGTGTAGGTTTGACGACAAGTTTCCTGTTCACCAATTAAATGAGTACTTTTTCTCAGGGCTAAAGTAATCTCCCGCGAGGATTATGGGTCGACCGTGCAGGCCTGACACACCCCCCCCCCCCCCCTCACCCGACGTTGCAAGTGGTCCTCCCGACCCCACCCCTACATCAATGGGGAAGTGCAGTCAGCAACGCCCACTTTCAGCATCAGGGTCAGCAGCCTGCATGGGATCGGGAGATTGTGCTTTGTACAAAGACCTGCTGGCAAGAGCATGGTTTCAGTGACTGACTCTTCCAAATTGAAGTTGTAGTCTAGACGGAGTGAACTGCATTTAAAGTGCTGGCCCTCCTGCAGTCTTCACTATGACTTGTTGGGCCAGGAGCACTCTTGGGTGTCTGGTGACGACCCGGGTGCTGTTTAAGATGTGCCAAAATGTCGACCCATGTCATTATGCTTACAAAGAAATTCAAGATGCAAAGCTCCTCTTCACCATGCGACCTGCAGGGGCCAGCACAACCCAGTATATCTTCTAACCCACCACTGGGTTGATTCCATTAAATTACAAAGGATGAAACTGAGTGAATTATAGTCAGCACCACAAGAGGAATATATAGGGAGTAACACCGAGGGCTCAATTTTGAAATGGTGGCGGATTGGCAGCGGGATGTGAAGGTGGCAAACCCGAATAAACAAAACTTACTGTTTCCGACGCGATCGCATCGTAATTGATGATGATTAAAGTTCTCTCCGGGTTTCACGCCCAGCAGGCAGCCTCATTGACCAGGCTGGCTGCCGACAGGGGCTGCAATGCGGGAGGCGGGGAGCGGGGGGGGGGGGGAAGGAACGGGGAGAGAGAGCGGGAAGTTCGGGGGTGGGGGAGGGAAGAGTCGAAGATCGGGGTGGGAGGGGAGAGTGGAAGATTTGGAGTTGGCGGGGGGGAGCAGAGTGGAAGATTGGGGGTGGGGGGGGAAAGAGTGGAAGGTTCGGGGTGGGGGGGGAAAGAGTGGAAGGTTGGGGGTGGGGGGGGGAAAGAGTGGAAGGTTGGGGGTGGGGGGGGGAAGAGTGGAAGGTTGGGGGTGGGGGGGGGGAAAGAGTGGAAGGTTGGGGGTGGGGGGGGGAAAGAGTGGAAGGTTGGGGGTGGGGGGGGGAAAGAGTGGAAGGTTGGGGGTGGGGGGGGGGGAAGAGTGGAAGGTTGGGGGTGGGGGGGGGAAAGAGTGGAAGGTTGGGGGTGGGGGGGGGAAAGAGTGGAAGGGTGGGGGTGGGGGGGGAAAGAGTGGAAGGTTGGGGGTGGGGGGGGGAAAGAGTGGAAGGTTGGGGGTGGGGGGGGGAAGAGTGGAAGGTTGGGGGTGGGGGGGGGAAAGAGTGGAAGGTTGGGGGTGGGGGGGGGAAAGAGTGGAAGGGTGGGGGTGGGGGGGGAAAGAGTGGAAGGTTGGGGGTGGGGGGGGGAAAGAGTGGAAGGTTGGGGGTGGGGGGGGGAAAGAGTGGAAGGTTGGGGGTGGGGGGGGAAAGAGTGGAAGGTTGGGGGTGGGGGGGGGGAAAGAGTGGAAGGTTGGGGGTGGGGGGGGGAAAGAGTGGAAGGTTGGGGGTGGGGGGGGGAAGAGTGGAAGGGTGGGGGTGGGGGGGGGAAGAGTGGAAGGGTGGGGGTGGGGGGGGGAAAGAGTGGAAGGGTGGGGGTGGGGGGGGGAAAGAGTGGAAGGGTGGGGGTGGGGGGGGGAAAGAGTGGAAGGTTGGGGGTGGGGGGGGAAAGAGTGGAAGGTTGGGGGTGGGGGGGGGAAGAGTGGAAGGTTGGGGGTGGGGGGGGAAAGAGTGGAAGGTTGGGGGTGGGGGGGGGGAAGAGTGGAAGGTTGGGGGTGGGGGGGGGAAAGAGTGGAAGGTTGGGGGTGGGGGGGGGAAAGAGTGGAAGGTTGGGGGTGGGGGGGGGGGGAAGAGTGGAAGGTTGGGGGTGGGGGGGGGGGAAGAGTGGAAGGTTGGGGGTGGGGGGGGGAAAGAGTGGAAGGTTGGGGGTGGGGGGGGGAAAGAGTGGAAGGGTGGGGGTGGGGGGGGGAAAGAGTGGAAGGTTGGGGGTGGGGGGGGGAAAGAGTGGAAGGTTGGGGGTGGGGGGGGGAAAGAGTGGAAGGTTGGGGGTGGGGGGGGGAAAGAGTGGAAGGTTGGGGGTGGGGGGGGGAAGAGTGGAAGGGTGGGGGTGGGGGGGGGGAAGAGTGGAAGGGTGGGGGTGGGGGGGGGAAGAGTGGAAGGGTGGGGGTGGGGGGGGGAAGAGTGGAAGGGTGGGGGTGGGGGGGGGAAAGAGTGGAAGGGTGGGGGTGGGGGGGGAAAGAGTGGAAGGTTGGGGGGGGGGGGGGGAAGAGTGGAAGGTTGGGGGTGGGGGGGGGGGAAGAGTGGAAGGTTGGGGGTGGGGGGGGGGGAAGAGTGGAAGGTTGGGGGTGGGGGGGAAAGAGTGGAATGTTGGGGGTGGGGGGGGAAGAGTGGAAGGTTGGGGGGGGGGAAGAGTGGAAGGTTTGGGGGGGGGAGAGTGGAAGGTTGGGGGTTGGGGGGGGGGGGAGAGTGGAAGGTTGGGGGTTGGGGGGGGGGGAGAGTGGAAGGTTTGGGGGAGGGGGAGAGTGGAAGGTTGGGGGGGGGGGAGAGAGAGTGGAAGGTTGGGGGGGGAGAGAGAGTGGAAGGTTGGGGGGGGGGAGAGAGTGGAAGGTTGGGGGGGGGGGAAGAGTGGAAGGTTTGGGGGGGGGGAGAGTGGAAGGTTTGGGGGGGGGGGGGGAGAGTGGAAGGTTGGGGGGGGGAGGGAGAGTGGAAGGTTTGGGGGGGGGGGGAAGAGTGGAAGGTTGGGGGGGGGGGGAAGAGTGGAAGGTTGGGGGGGGGGAAGAGTGGAAGGTTGGGGGGGGGGGAAGAGTGGAAGGTTCGGGGGGGGGGGGAAGAGTGGAAGGTTCGGGGGGGGGGGGAAGAGTGGAAGGTTGGGGGGGGGGAAGAGTGGAAGGTTTGGGGGGGGGGGGAGAGAGAGTGGAAGGTTGGGGGGGGAGAGAGAGTGGAAGGTTGGGGGGGGGGGAGAGAGTGGAAGGTTGGGGGGGGGGAAGAGTGGAAGGTTTGGGGGGGGGGGAGAGTGGAAGGTTTGGGGGGGGGGGGGAGAGTGGAAGGTTGGGGGGGGGGAGGGAGAGTGGAAGGTTTGGGGGGGGGGAGAGAGAGTGGAAGGTTGGGGGGGGGGAAGAGTGGAAGGTTGGGGGGGGGAAGAGTGGAAGGTTGGGGGGGGGAAGAGTGGAAGGTTGGGGGGGGGAAGAGTGGAAGGTTTGGGGGGGGGGGGGGAAGAGTGGAAGGTTGGGGGGGGGGGAAGAGTGGAAGGTTGGGGGGGGGGGAAGAGTGGAAGGTTGGGGGGGGGGGGGAAGAGTGGAAGGTTGGGGGGGGGGGGGGAAGAGTGGAAGGTTGGGGGGGGGGGGGGAAGAGTGGAAGGTTGGGGGGGGGGAAGAGTGGAAGGTTGGGGGGGGGGGGGAAGAGTGGAAGGTCGGGGGAAGAGTGGAAGGTTGGTGGTGGGGGGGGGGAAGAGTGGAAGGTTGGGGGGGGGGGAAGAGTGGAAGGTTGGGGGGGGGGGGGGAAGAGTGGAAGGTTGGGGGTGGGGGGGGGGGGGGAAGAGTGGAAGGTTGGGGGGGGGGGGGGGAAGAGTGGAAGGTTGGGGGGGGGGGGGGGGAAGAGTGGAAGGTTGGGGGGGGGGGGGGGGAAGAGTGGAAGGTTGGGGGGGGGGGGGAAGAGTGGAAGGTTGGGGGGGGGGGGGGAAGAGTGGAAGGTTGGGGGGGGGGGGGGGAAGAGTGGAAGGTTGGGGGGGGGGGGGGGAAGAGTGGAAGGTTGGGGGGGGGGGGAAGAGTGGAAGGTTGGGGGGGGGGGAAGAGTGGAAGGTTGGGGGGGGGGGGAAGAGTGGAAGGTCGGGGGAAGAGTGGAAGGTTGGTGGTGGGGGGGGGGAAGAGTGGAAGGTCGGGGGAAGAGTGGAAGGTTGGTGGTGGGGGGGGGGGAAGAGTGGAAGGTTGGGGGGGGGGGGAAGAGTGGAAGGTTGGGGGGGGGGAAGAGTGGAAGGTCGGGGGAAGAGTGGAAGGTTGGTGGTTGGGGGGGGGAAGAGTGGAAGGTTGGGGGGGGGGAAGAGTGGAAGGTTTGGTGGGGGGGGTGGAGAGTGGAAGGTTTGGGGGGGGGTGGAGAGTGGAAGGTTTGGGGTGGGGTGGAGAGTGGAAGGTTTGGTGGGGGGGGGGGGGAGAGTGGAAGGTTTGGGGGGGGGGGGGAAGTGTGGAAGGTTTGGGGGGGGGGGGGGGAAGTGTGGAAGGTTTGTGGGGGGGGGGGAAGAGTGGAAGGTTTGTAGGGGGGGGGGAAGAGTGGAAGGTGTGGGGGGGGGGGGAAGAGTGGAAGGTTGGGGGGGGGGGAAGAGTGGAAGGTTGGGGGGGGGGGGAAGAGTGGAAGGTTGGGGGGGGTGAAGAGTGGAAGGTTGGGGGGGGGGTGGAAGAGTGGAAGGTTGGGGGGGGGGGGGGGGAAGAGTGGAAGGTTGGGGGGGGGGGGGGGAAGAGTGGAAGGTTGGGGGGGGGGGGGGGAAGAGTGGAAGGTTGGGGGGGGGGGGGGAAGAGTGGAAGGTTGGGGGGGGGGGGGAAGAGTGGAAGGTTGGGGGGGGGGGGGAAGAGTGGAAGGTTGGGGGGGGGGGGGGAAGAGTGGAAGGTTGGGGGGGGGGGGGGGGGGGGGAAGAGTGGAAGGTTGGGGGGGGGGGGGGGGGAAGAGTGGAAGGTTGGGGGGGGGGGGGGGGAAGAGTGGAAGGTTGGGGGGGGGGGGGGGAAGAGTGGAAGGTTGGGGGGGGGGGGGGAAGAGTGGAAGGTTGGGGGGGGGGGGGAAGAGTGGAAGGTTGGGGGGGGGGGGAAGAGTGGAAGGTTGGGGGGGGGGGGGAAGAGTGGAAGGTCGGGGGAAGAGTGGAAGGTTGGTGGTGGGGGGGGGGAAGAGTGGAAGGTCGGGGGAAGAGTGGAAGGTTGGTGGTGGGGGGGGGGGAAGAGTGGAAGGTTGGGGGGGGGGGGGGGGGGGGGAAGAGTGGAAGGTTGGGGGGGGGGGGGGGGAAGAGTGGAAGGTTGGGGGGGGGGGGGGGGAAGAGTGGAAGGTTGGGGGGGGGGGGGGGAAGAGTGGAAGGTTGGGGGGGGGGGGGGAAGAGTGGAAGGTTGGGGGGGGGGGGGAAGAGTGGAAGGTTGGGGGGGGGGGGAAGAGTGGAAGGTTGGGGGGGGGGGGGAAGAGTGGAAGGTCGGGGGAAGAGTGGAAGGTTGGTGGTGGGGGGGGGGAAGAGTGGAAGGTCGGGGGAAGAGTGGAAGGTTGGTGGTGGGGGGGGGGGAAGAGTGGAAGGTTGGGGGGGGGGGGGAAGAGTGGAAGGTTGGGGGGGGGGAAGAGTGGAAGGTCGGGGGAAGAGTGGAAGGTTGGTGGTTGGGGGGGGGAAGAGTGGAAGGTTGGGGGGGGGGAAGAGTGGAAGGTTTGGTGGGGGGGGTGGAGAGTGGAAGGTTTGGGGGGGGGGTGGAGAGTGGAAGGTTTGGGGGGGGGTGGAGAGTGGAAGGTTTGGTGGGGGGGGGGGGGAGAGTGGAAGGTTTGGGGGTGGGGGGGAAGTGTGGAAGGTTTGGGGGGGGGGGGGAAGTGTGGAAGGTTTGTGGGGGGGGGGGGAAGAGTGGAAGGTTTGTAGGGGGGGGGGAAGAGTGGAAGGTGTGGGGAGGGGGGAAGAGTGGAAGGTTGGGGGGGGGGGAAGAGTGGAAGGTTGGGGGGGGGGGTGGAAGAGTGGAAGGTTGGTGGTGGGGGGGGGAAGAGTGGAAGGTTGGGGGGGGGGGGGGGAAGAGTGGAAGGTTGGGGGGGGGGGGAGAGAGAGTGGAAGGTTGGGGGGGGGGGAGAGAGAGTGGAAGGTTGGGGGAAGAGTGGAAGGTTGGTGGGGGGGGGGAAAAGAGTGGAAGGTGTGGGGAGGGGGGAAGAGTGGAAGGTTGGGGGGGGGTGAAGAGTGGAAGGTTGGGGGGGGGGTGGAAGAGTGGAAGGTTGGTGGTGGGGGGGGGAAGAGTGGAAGGTTGGGGGGGGGGGGGGGGAAGAGTGGAAGGTCGGGGGGGGGGGGGGGGAAGAGTGGAAGGTTGGGGGGGGGGGGGAGAGAGAGTGGAAGGTTGGGGGGGGGGGGAGAGAGAGTGGAAGGTTGGGGGAAGAGTGGAAGGTTGGTGGGGGGGGGAAAAGAGTGGAAGGTTTGGGGGGGGGGTGGAGAGTGGAAGGTTTGGGGGGGGGTTGGAGAGTGGAAGGTTTGGGGTGGGGGTGGAGAGTGGAAGGTTTGGGGTGGGGGTGGAGAGTGGAAGGTTTGGTGGGGGGGGGGGGGAGAGAGTGGAAGGTTTGGCGGGGGGTGGGGGGGAAGAGTGGAAGGTCGGGGGTGTGGGGGGGAAGAGTGGAAGGTCGGGGGTGTGGGGGGGGGGGTGAAGAGTGGAAGGTCGGGGGTGTGGGGGGGGGGGTGAAGAGTGGAAGGTCGGGGTGTGGGGGGGGTGAAGAGTGGAAGGTCGGGGGTGTGGGGGGGGGGTGAAGAGTGGAAGGTCGGGGGTGTGGGGGGGGGGGTGAAGAGTGGAAGGTCGGGGGTGTGGGGGGGGGGTGAAGAGTGGAAGGTCGGGGGTGTGGGGGGGGGGTGAAGAGTGGAAGGTCGGGGGTGTGGGGGGGGGTGAAGAGTGGAAGGTCGGGGGTGTGGGGGGGGGTGAAGAGTGGAAGGTCGGGGGTTTGGGGGGGGGGTGGGGGAAGAGTGGAAGGTCGGGGGTGGGGGGGGTGAAGAGTGGAAGGTCGGGGGTTTGGGGGGGGGTGGGGTAAGAGTGGAAGGTCGGGGGTGGGGGGGGTGAAGAGTGGAAGGTCGGGGGTTTGGGGGGGGGGTGGGGTAAGAGTGGAAGGTCGGGGGTGGGGGGGGTGAAGAGTGGAAGGTCGGGGGTTTGGGGGGGGGTGGGGGAAGAGTGGAAGGTCGGGGGTTTGGGGGGGGGTGGGGGAAGAGTGGAAGGTCGGGGGTTTGGGGGGGGGTGGGGGAAAGTGGAAGGGCGGGGGGGGGGTGAGAGTGGAAGGTCGGGGGGGGGGTTAGAGTGGAAGATCGGGGGGACATCGGAGCAGGGTGGAAAGGGAGGTTGATTTTGTGTTTTCACTTTGTGTAATGGTTTGTTGTTTAATTTATTTTGTTTCTTTTTGCCTGACACGGCCTTTCATGTCTGGTTTCACCAGGCGTGAATCAGAAGCCGTGGGAAAGCCGCCCAGGTAAGTTTTAAAAAACCGTTCTAACTACTTAATATGTCACAAGTAAAGTGCCTTCAGTATGAGGTACCTTTGGTTCTTTTCACTATCATCCTGCCGGCTTTAACTGCCGGCGGGACTTCCAGATTCGGGACGTCCGCGCGCACACTCCGTGGGGAGCTCTCAAGTCGGCAGGTTGGAGCCGGCTTCCGAACCCACTCTGCATTCCTGCAATTTTCGCAGCCCCCCCAATTTAAGTGTAAAATCGAGCCCCTAAAGTCTTGTGGGTGGGGTAGTACAGGATAAAACTTTGGAGTCATCGGAGAAGCCATTAGATGCAGTGATGGAGGCTTCTATGGAAGGATTAGATTGATGGGCTGAATATCATCCCTCGTCTGTACCTGTCTTTCTGGACCCATGGCCCCTTCGCTGTGTTCTGTTCAAACAACATGTGAGATAAATCATTCACACTAGAACAAGAAAAGGAAGTGCAGATGTATATTTTAAATGGGAGATGATGCACGATTGCATACTGGCTCCATTAATATGTGAAACATTTTCACCACCTTCTGTTTTCAAGCGTTCGTCTGCGTTTCCATCATGTGATAGAATGGTCTTTTTGCCAGTGAGTTTTTATCAACTGGGAATCAGCCCAGGCGAAGCCAGTCCTGTGCTAAATCAGTGTATGACGATCGAGGATGGGACCCTGTGCACTACTTTTCCCTCTCCCCACTCTCTGAAGTAACTGGGCTGTGAGAACGCTCAGGGTAAAATGATTACACGTTTTTGACGTCAGGATTTGGATGTGAGGATTGAGTTGCTAATTTTGGTTTTGTATCTTCCTTCTCAGTTGGCGTGATCCGTTGCCCAGTCTGTCATCAGGAATGCAGACAGCCAGATATTATAGACAATTACTTCGTCAAGGACACAACAGAAGTGCCCAGTAGCACGGATGAGAAATTCAACCAGGTGAGAGATACTCGGACTCAAATGTATTATGACCAGTACTCAAGCAGGGCTGGTGTGTGACAGGATGGCCTCTAGGGATGACTTCTTTCAGCTTACGTTTCAGAAAGTTACTGGATTTTTCTGACTGTTCTGGAAATGTATGGCTCAGGTACTGACTGATCTCCTTCACCTGAGCATTATTTGTGCAGGTACTGACTGCCTCCATCCTGAGCGTCAAAGGCTCGGGTACTGACTGCCTCCATCCTGAGCGTCAAAGGCTCGGGTACTGACTGCCTCCATCCTGAGCATCAATGGCTCGGGTACTGACTGCCTCCATCCTGAGCATCAATGGCTCGGGTACTGACTGCCTCCATCCTGAGCATCAATGGCTCGGGTACTGACTGCCTCCAGTCTGAGCGTCAAAGGCTCGGGTACTGACTGCCTCCAGTCTGAGCGTCAAAGGCTCGGGTACTGACTGCCTCCATCCTGAGCGTCAAAGGCTCGGGTACTGACTGCCTCCATCCTGAGCATCAAAGGCTCGGGTACTGACTGCCTCCAGTCTGAGCGTCAAAGGCTCGGGTACTGACTGCCTCCATCCTGAGCATCAATGGCTCGGGTACTGACTGCCTCCAGTCTGAGCGTCAAAGGCTCGGGTACTGACTGCCTCCATCCTGAGCATCAATGGCTCGGGTACTGACTGCCTCCAGTCTGAGCATCAATGGCTCGGGTACTGACTGCCTCCAGTCTGAGCGTCAATGGCTCAGGTACTGACTGCCTCCAGTCTGAGCGTCAAAGGCTCGGGTACTGACCGCCTCCATCCTGAGCATCAAAGGCTCGGGTACTGACTGCCTCCAGTCTGAGCGTCAAAGGCTCGGGTACTGACTGCCTCCAGTCTGAGCGTCAATGGCTCGGGTACTGACTGCCTCCATCCTGAGCGTCAAAGGCTCGGGTACTGACTGCCTCCAGTCTGAGCATCAAAGGCTCGGGTACTGACTGCCTCCATCCTGAGCATCAAAGGCTCGGGTACTGACTGCCTCCATCCTGAGCATCAAAGGCTCGGGTACTGACTGCCTCCATCCTGAGCATCAAAGGCTCGGGTACTGACTGCCTTCATCCTGAGCATCAAAGGCTCGGGTACTGACTGCCTCCAGTCTGAGCATCAAAGGCTCGGGTACTGACTGCCTCCAGTCTGAGTCATCGAGCGTGCTGATGATTTAAAAGAAAATGGAAATCAAAAGTGCTGCAGGAACGGAACGTTGAACAAGGGGAAGAAATGCAAAATGGCTGGCATTTCTGGATTCAGAGCCTTTTTGTTTATCTGAGTGCTGCCTCGGGTTGTTCCAGGGAGACTGCAAAAGTGTCAGACGGGGGAGCTACCAGAAACTCGAGGCAGTAACCCAAGCTGAGAGATCAGCAGATAATCATGCAAATGAAATGACCTCAAACAGTGGACAAAGGAAAACGTGTATCATGGATGCCAAATAGATTGTGTGCTCCTCTGAAGTTAACTCAAGGCAATGGAAATATATGTGAATGCAAAGTGATGGGTGCTTGTGCAAGGTTCATAATTTTCCCCATTTCGATCGTCGCTCGGGTACCTTTCTGCCAGTTTCATTTAACACATAACTTGAAGCTTAACACTCCTGTAGTTTTTCCCATGGTTCCTCCATGGAGTTTGAAGCCTCCCCTGTTGAGAGAGTAAAATGGCCTCCAACAATTTCTGTCCTCCCCTCAAGGGCTTGACATCTTGCCAAAGTACGGTTCTGTTGGCTGTCCTCTGCTACCTCGCTCAAACGGCCAATATTTGTGAGCCTAAACAGTTGAGTGCTGCTGGGCTGTTCAACTGCTGAGTCAGATCCTGACACAACCATGCAGAAACCTCAAGCAGTGCTTTGTGGATCAGGAGAAGGAACCCGTTCTCCGAGGCACTGAGACCAGCTGCAGCACCCCTATTGCCTCCGGGCTGAGACCAGGTAACTCAGTACAGACCAGTAAAGAAAGAACAAACTTGCATTTAAATAGCGCCTTTCACGACCTCAGGAAGTCCCAAAGCGCTTCACAACCAACTAAGTCCTGTTGGAAGTGTAGTCACTGTTGTAATGTAGGAAATGCGGAATCCAATTTGCACACAGCAAGGTCCCACAAACAGCAATGAGGTAATGATCAGATAATCTGTTTTAGTGACATTGGTTGAGGGATAAATATTGGCCAGGACACCAGGGAGAATTCCTCTGTTCTTCTTCAAAGTCATGAGATCTTTTACGTCCACCTGAGAAGGCAGACGGGTCATCAGTTTAACATCTCATCCGAAAGACGGCATCTCTGACAGTGCAGCACTCCCTCAGTACTGCACTGAGTGTCAGCCTAGATTTTGTGCTCAAGTCTCTGGAGTGGGGCTTGAACCCATAACCTTCTGACCCTGAGGCGAGAGTGCTACCACTGAGCCACAGATCACATGAGGTAGGAGTACATTTGAATGTTGATTTATTGGTTGACTAGAATCAATTGAAAACCTTAAGTGCTGCCTTTTATGCCGTGGAATTGGAGGGGAAAAACAAGCTTCTGATTTTAAGGAACAGACGTTTTGTCGACGTTTTACAAAGTGCCAATGAAGTTATCAGATTGTCGTAAAAACCTAACTGGTTCACTGATGTCCTGCAGGGAAGAAAGCATGTCGATATGTGATTCCAGTCCCACATATGGTTGACTTTTAACAGTTCTCTGAAGTGGTCTAGCTAACCACTGCGTTGTACCAAACCGCTACAAAGAATAACAAGAACAAAACTGTACGGATCACTCCGCTGTGACCTCGGCTTTGAATCAGAACACGACATGCACACCCAGCCACGGGAATATCATCACCTTCAAGTTTCCCTCCAAGTCACACACCATCCTAACCTGGACATATCGGCATTCCTTCATCGTCACTGGGTCAAAATCCTGGAACTCCCTACTTAACCGTAATGTGGAAGCACCTTCACCACCCGGGCTGCAGCGGTTCAAGGAGGCGGCTCACCACCACCTTCTCAAGGGCAACTAGGGATGGCGGCTTTGCCAGCGACGCCCACATCCTGAGAATGAATTTTAAAACAAGAGCCTCGCCGTATTTGCTCTGCTTGTGTCTCCCATGGCTGCTGCACGGGTGTCGATAGCCAGGGCTGAAGGGAGTAGCCTTGATCTCCGAGGAGCTATCCTTCCACTCTGCAAATAAACCCAGCAAAGTTAGGTTGCCTTAAATTGAAAACACATCGTGACATTCGTCTGGGACATTAGGTCATTGACCAGCATAACCCAGTGGTGTTTATCACTGACAAGCTGCACGTTGATTGAACTCAACCCCTTTATGTGCACATAAACCATGGCATTTTGCCTAGGGACTCAGTGGGCAACGTTAGTACTGTCAGTAACCCTCTGTATTTGGAAAAATCTAGCGGTGAGGTAAAACTAGGTCGCTGCTCTTTCTATACAGTGGTTAAAATGGTAGATTGGGGAATTAAATGAAAGGGTTTGACAGTTGAGAAGCAATGGCAAACATTTTAAAGAAATATTTCAATATTCTCAACAAGTATACATTCCATTGAGAAATAAAAACTCCACAGGAAAAGTGATCCATCTGAGGCTAACGAAAGAAGTTAAGGAGAGTATTAGATTGAAAGAAGAGGCCTATAATGTTGCCAAGAAGAGTAATAAGCCTGGGGATTGGGAGAGTTTTAGAAACCAACAAAGGATGATCAAAAAATTGATAAAAAGGGAGAAAATAGAATATGAAAGTAAACTAGCAAGAAATATAAAAACAGATTGTAAGAGCTTCTACAAGTATGTAAAAAGGAAGAGAATAGCAAAAGTAAACGTTAACTAGTGGGGTGCCGCAAGGATCAGTGCTTGGGCCTCAGCTATTTACAACCTATATTAACGATAGACGAAGGGACTGAGTGTAATGTTCCAAGTTTGCTGCTGATATCAAGCTAGGTGGGAAAGTATGGTGTGAGGAGGACCTAGTCTGCAAAGGGATATAGACGGGTTAGGTGAGTGGGCAAGAAGGTGACAGATGGAGTATAATGTGGAGAAATGTGAGGTTATTCACTTTGGTGGGAAGAATAGAAAAACAGAATATTTTTTAAATGGTGAGAAACTATTAAATGTTGGTGTTCAGAGAGACTTGGGTGCCCTCATACAAGAAGCAAAAAAGTTAGTATGCAGGTACAGCAAGCAATTAGGAAAGCAAATGGCATGTTGGCCTTTATTGCAAGGAGGTTGGAGTACAAGAGTGAGGAAGTCTTACTACAGTTGGACAGGGCTTTGGTGAGACCACACCTGGAGTACACTGTAGTGTTTTGGTCTCCTTATCTAAGGAAGGATATACTTGTCTTGGAGGCGGTACAATGAAGGTTCACTAGATTGATTCCTGGGATGAGGGGGTTGTTCTATGAGGAGAGGTTGAGTAGAATGGGCCTATTTTCTGGAGTTTAGAAGAATGAGAGGTGATCTCATTGAAACATGTAAGATTCTGAGGGGGCTTGACAGGAAAGATGCTGAGAGATTGTTTCCCCTGGCCAGAGACTCTAGAACTAGGGGGAATAATTGCAGGGTAAAGGGTGGGCCATTCAAGACTGAGATGAGGAGGAATTTCTTCAGAGGGTTGTGAATCTTTGGAATTCTCTACCCGAGGTCTGTGGCTGCTGAGTCGTTGAGCATATTCAAGGCTGAGATAGATTTTTGGACTCTAGGGGAATCGAGGGATATGGGGATCGAGCGGGAAAGTGGAGTTGAGGTTGAAGATCAGCTCGAGGGGCTGTCTGGCCCACTCCTGCTCCTATTTCTTATGTTCTTAACAACAACTTGCATTAATATAGCACCTTTTAATGTAGTGAAACATCCCAAGATGCCACTCAAGAGGTGAAATCAAACAAAATTTGACACCGAGCTACATAGAGATATTAGGACAGATGACCAAAAGCTTGGTCAAAGAGATGGATTTTAAGGAGTGTCTTAAAGGAGGAGAGAGAGGTAGAGAAGCAGAGAAGTTTACGGAGGGAATTCCAGAGCTTAGGGCCTAGGCAGCTGAAGGCACAGACTCCAGTGGTGGAGCGATGAAAATCGGGAATGGGCACGAGGCCAGAGTTGGAAGAGCACAGAGGTCTCGGGGGCGGAGGAGAGGAATGGGGGGGGCGGGGGTTATAGGCCTGGAGGAGGTTACATAGGGGGAAGCAAGTCCATTGAGGGATTTGAACACTGAGAATTTTAAATTTGAGGCGCTGCTGGACTGGGAGCCAATGTTAGTCAGCGAGCACAGTGGTGATGGGCGAACGGGACTTGATGCGAGTTAGGATACAGGCAGCAGAGTTTTCGATGCGCTGTAAAGACGAATGTGTTAGCCCTCCTGAACAGCGAATCTGTGTAATGCATCAATGGACTTCAAATGGGCTGACAGGGCAAATACCCACTGTACAATCCTGGAAGGAGCTGGAGGGTTATAAGTTGAGGGCCTGTTCACCTTGCCTGACACTGGTGCTGCTGTCCCCATGGTGGAGGTTTGCTTGAGATCTCCTTGCAGTAGATGGCACAGCTCAGTAACAGCCTCCATGCTAAACCTGAGTCTGCAGAGACCGTTCTCCACTGCCATTGCCAGGTAACTGTGCCTGGGCCTGTATATACATTGCAATGCTTATCAGTGGGTAGAGTCTGTACTTGTAATCATTTATTACCATGGTCGCCCTTTCCTGTTCCTTTTTGTCCTCTTCCATCAAGTCAAGTGGGAGGAGAGCTTTGAGAGATGCGAGGCAAGCATTTGAAACTGGCCCCATTGCTTGAAGGTGAGTATGGAGGATTGAAAACTGTCCCCATAGCTTGGAAGTGAGAGGGAACCATTAAACCCATGGTGTATGACAGCAAATACAAATCAACGCTGCTGCTAAGCTTGAGGTCCCGGCACGCCGAAATTTGGCCAGCGTTTAACGCCCATTTGAATTGGATGCAGTTAGCACATTGCTCGTGAAGGTTGCAGTGAAGCTTAAGCAGCATTCATGAGCATGTTTGTGCTGACACTAAGGGGACTGCACAGCCTGGGGCACTGCCATGGAGCTGGTAGCGGAATTCTCAACGTTGCGCTCTGCTGGTGGGAAACACAAGCGTTCAGGAGCTTGGGAAACTCCTTGCCCCATCTGCACGTCTGCCATTGGGCGTCGGCAGCTGGGCCAAGAGCAAAATTCCTGCCTAGCATTCCTGAATGGAAAGCCAGACATTTTCCGAACTGTGAAACCTTGGAAGAAAGCTGGTGCTGTGGCCTGGATATGTATCATGTAGTGAGTCTACATTTCTATAGACCTCAACGTACGAGGGACGATGCAATGGAATCATACATCTGAGGGGGAAACTCCTCCTGCCGGAAGCGTGAAATGGCAGGTACCTTCCTCACGACCATTGGATAGAATTAAGGGGTGCACCCATGATTTCCTGATGTGCCTCTCTTCCCTCCCTCCTCTTAGACAACCTCACTGTCAGGGGTGCCCATTTGTAATATTGGCCCCACTGAGCATGCTCTGTTGTGAGCGGCCAGCCACCAGGTATGAATACAATACGGCAAAATGGCTCTCAGCGGCAGAGAAACCACACGTTGCAGATGAAAATTTCCAAACTGACCAGTTATGTTAAATAAATGACGAGGGACTTGAACTATAGGAGAGTTGCGACATGCTGGGATTGTTTCATGAGATACTGGGGCAATTTCCACTGGAGCAGAGATGGCTGATGACATTTAACAGAAGTTTTTAAGAGTTATCAAGGGGTTTGATTGGGAAAGACTATATCCTCTGGTTGAGGAGTCCGTGATGAGCAGTCATCAATTTAACAAGAGTGAGGAGACATTTCTTTAGGGTTATTGGAGCACAGAATGTTTTGCCACACGCAGTGGTTGAGGCAGAGACAGTTGCACCTTTTAAGAGAAAATCACGTAAATATTTGAAGTCGAGGACGATACAGGGTTATGGGGAGAGCATGGGATATTGGCACAGCTCATTCTAGCACAGACAAGATGGCCGAACGGCCGCCTTCTGTGATGTAAACTTCTGCGGAGTTAAGCTTGGGACAAAGAATCAACATTTCAGGGCTAAGGAACCCACACAGAATTAGGCCACTACATGCAGCAACAAATCATAGAATCTTACAAAAGAAAAGGAGGCCATTCGGCCCGTCGTGCCTGTGCCATCTCTTTGAAAGAGCTGTCCAATTTAGTCCCACAACCCAGCTTTTTTCCCATAACCCTACAAATTAGTCCTCTTTAAGTACATGTCCAATTGCCTTTTGAAAGTTTCTATGAAATCTGCTTCCACCACCCTTTCAGGTAGAGTGTTCCAGATCTTAACAACCCTCTGTGTGAAAAAAATTCTCCTCATTGCCCCTCTAGTTCTTTTGCCAATTATTTTAAATTTATGACCTCTGGTTACCGACCCATTTGCCAGAGGAAACGGTTTCTCCCTACTTGCTGTATCAAAACTCCTCATAATTTTGTGCACCTCTATATTAGATCTCCCCTTAACTTTCACTGTTCTAAGGAGAACAACCCCAGCTTCTCCAATCTCTCCACATAACTGAAGTCCCTTATCCCTGGTGTCATCCTGGTAAACCTTCTCTGTACCGAGATCTACCACCTGCAGCCCATTATATAATCCTGAAGCATGCTCCTCATTGTACTTGCTTGGCGATTGTGACACCATGTTGGCAATTTAGAAATAAATACGAAATAGAGGACGTTTTCATTACAGCACTGCAAAGAGTTTTACCGGATGGCCCAATCACTGGGATTTATAATGTGATCTGGTGCATGTCATTGAAATCAGTGTTGACCTGGAACAAAGCGACTCAGGAATACTTGTGTTTAAACACCAGAGCAAATGTGCGTCGAATGGTTGAGCGTTGTCTTTGCAAACTTGTTTTCGGAAATCAGTTCTCGTTTACTTTTGCAGGCAGACCACGCCGAGGTCAGTGGTTATATTGTAAATCTGGTGGCTTGCCTCTTCTCCATCCCAAGTACATTGTCGCATACACAGTGAAACACAGCTACTGCAACTCAATAAACCGCCCCCCTCCCCCCAAAACACTTCCGATAGTCATTCCATTTAAACATAACGTGGTGAGGTTATGTATGTATTTTGCACTGGTATTCTGCATGTCACTGAAGTCTTTCTTTAAAAAAAAGGGCCTATTTCCATTGCCAGAATTGGGAAATTAATTCCAAGTTATGCTCCCCAGTTGTGAGGGTGCAGGCAGCAAGGAGTAAGGTTGACGTTGGCCATTCATTTCTTTGGCTGCATCAAAGTTCACTTTTAACTCTGCCTTAGTTTATCTTCAGGAAGATAAATTCAGCTCTTCTGAATTTTGGAACATGGCGTAGTGCAGGATCAGGAGAGGCTGTTGCAGTCCATCTCTCCCACAGTTCAAAAAATAACATGCTCTAGTCTATCTATCAGCCCCCCTCCCCAACCCAATCACTTTGTGACAAATTATCTATCCAGTTCCTTCTTGAATTTGTCCCCATGGGTGCTCTGCTTCATATAGTCACCACTCTTGTGTCAATTAGTTAAATCTAATCTGTCTGGTTATCCTTCCCATATCTGTCCTTGAGATTGTGCTTCGTTGTGGAATTTGTAGAAGGTCACCAAACCATTTTGTGTTTCTTGGTGCTGGGCCAGGTTTATGGTCAAACAGGAATTGGATCATCAAAAGCTTTCTTTTGTTGATTTAACTCGTGGTTCCTGGCATAGGATATGATTCCTGATAAACCGTCAACTCACAGGACTCTACAAGCATTCAAGTGCTTTTTCAACCAAAAGTCCTCTGCCCATGACTGTACAACCGGGATGGATGGATGGCTGAGGCCAAAACACTGGACCTAGAAGAAACTAGGTGTTGTAATGGAGAGATTGTAGGATTGGAATTATGGAAGGATGGAATCAAATGGGCTTTCTTCATGCAAGGCTACCTTGTGGAAATGTGAACTGCTGAACTGGACAGGAGAGATGGAGAGTCCTGTGGAAAGCTCAAGTGCGCTTCAGAAGGATAAAATGGTGACTTTATGGTCTGCTGTTGGTGTGCTAGCCGATCATTGCCATTCTCCAGATAGCCCAGGTTCTGCACCAGAGGGATTCATGTCAACTCAGCATATTTCAGTAGGGGAGCATTTGGGGAAGGTTGATCATAATATCATCAGGTTTAGAATAGTTATGGAAAAAGATGAGGAATAACCCTTCAAGTGTAAAAATACTTAACTGGAGGAGGACTAATTTCAGTGAGTTGAAAAGGGATCTTCCCCAAGTAGATTGGAATCAGAAATTGTTAGGCAAAACAGCAACTGAACAATGGGAGACCTTCATGGAGGAGATGGTTCGGGTATCAGAGTAGATACATTCCCGCGAGGGGGAAAGGAAGGGCATCCGAAGCTAGAGTTCCTAGATGATTAAAGATTATAGAGATTAAAATGAAACGGAAAAAGGGGGATTATGATAAATGTAAGACTGATAATATAGTAGAGAATCAAGCTGAATACAGAAAGTACAGAGGTGCTCTAAAAAAGGAAATAAGAGGGGCAGAGGGAGAGTATGAGAATAGATTAGCAGCTAATATAAAAAGGAACCAGATGGGATGCATCCTAGGCTACTGGGGGAAGTAAGGGTGGAAAGTGTGGAGGCTTTGGCCACAATCTTCTTTAGATGTGGGAGCAGTACCAGAAGACTGGAGGATTGCAAATGTTATACCCCTGTTCAAAAAAGGGGCGAAGGATAAAACCATCAATTACAGGCCAGTCAGCCTAACGTTGGTGGTGGGGAAACTTTGCGACAATAATCCGGGACAAAATTAATTGGCACTTGGAAAAGTATGGACTAATAAATAAAAGTCAGCACGGATTTGTTAAAGGAAAATCGTGTTTGACTAACTTGATTGAGTTCTTTGATGAAGTAACGGAGAGGGTTGATGAGGGTAGTGCAGTTGATGTGTATATGGACTTTCAAAAGGCATTTGATAAAGTACATAATAGACTTGTTAGCAAAATTAAAGCCCATGGGATTAAAGGGACAGTGGCAGGGTGGATACAAAATTGGCTGAGGGACAGAAAGCAGAGTGTAGTGGTGAATGGTTGTTTTTCAGACTGGAGGGAAGTATACAGTGGTGTTCCCCAGGGGTCAGTATTAGGACCACTGCTCTTTTTGATATATATTATTGACCTGGACTTGGGTATAGATGGTATAATTTCAAAGTTTGCAGATGGCATGAAACTTGGAAATGTAGTAAACAATGTGGAGGATAATAACAGACTTCAGGAGGACATAGACAGACTGGTGAAATGGGCAGACACGTGGCAGATGAAATTTAACGCCGAGGTGTGAAGTGATGCATTTTTGGTAGGAAGAATGAGGAGAGGCAATATAAACTAAACAATACAATTTTAAAGGGGGTGCAGGAACAGAGAGAGCTTGGAGGTGTATGTATGCAAATCTTTGAAAGTGGCAGAACAAGTTGAGACGGCTGTTTAAAAAAAGCCTACCGGATCCTTGGCTTTATAAACAGAGGCATAGAGTATAAAGGCATGGAAGTTATGCTAAACCTTTATAAAGCTCTGGTTAGGCCTCAGCTGGAGTAACTGTGTTCAATTCTGGGCACCGCACTTTAGGAAGGATGTGAAGGCCTTAGAGGGTGCAGAAGAGATTTACTAGAATGGTTCCAGGGATGAGGGACTTCAGTTATGTGGCGAGACTGGAGAAGCTGGGGTTGTTCTCCTTAGAGCAGAGATGGTTAAGGGGAGATTTGATAGAGGTGTTCAAAATCATGAAGGATTTGATAGGAAAAACCGTTTCCAGTGGCAGAAGGGTCGGCAACCAGAGGACACAGATTTAAGCTGATTGGCAAAAGATGCAGGGGCGACATGAGGAAAAACATTTTTACGCACCGAGTTGTTAGGATGCGCTGCCTGTAAAGGTGGTGGAAACAGATTCAATAGTAACTTTGAAAAGGGAATTGGATAAATACTTGAAGGGGAAAAAATTTACAGGGCTATGGGGAGAGAGCAAGAAAGTGGGATTAATTGGATAGCTCTTTCGAAGAGCCGGCACAGGCATGATGGGCAGAATGGCCTCCTTCTGTGCTGTACCATACTATGATAACTCACATGACCATGAAGTCCACTGTGCTGTAGCGACTGAGTCAACAAAGTTCAATGGTCATTGAGATTGCCTCAACAAGCAGCCATGAAAGACCAATACCACTCCACGAGAACGGCCCTCTGTAAACTTCTCTGAAGGGCTC
This sequence comes from Heptranchias perlo, assembly GCF_035084215.1. Taxonomy (NCBI): domain Eukaryota; kingdom Metazoa; phylum Chordata; class Chondrichthyes; order Hexanchiformes; family Hexanchidae; genus Heptranchias; species Heptranchias perlo. The sequence goes on from NC_090342.1 coordinate 51,257,234, forward strand.
ATTCTCTGTCACGCTGCATTGCTTAGACTAAACAACGCTCTCGTAGAATCTTACGGCACAGAAGGAGACCATTTGGCCTATGCTGGCTCTTTGAAAGAGCTGTCCAATTAGTCCCATTCACCCGCTCTTTCCCCATAGACCTGTAAATTGTTCCGCCTCATGTATTTATCTAATTCTCTTTTGAAAGTTACTATTGAATCTGCTTCCACCCTTTCAGACGGTGCATTCCAGATCATTATAAACTGGGTTGGCTTAGAAATGGATTTTGTGGGCCATAATATTTATTGTGGTAGAAGAGTTAATTGAGAGGGAAGTTGGTGTTCGGCTTTTGAGTTGTTACTCTATTTTGTTGCATGTCTCCTGTAGGTGAGCTCTTGCTCCCTGTGGCATGGGATGTGCTTTTACATGTCTGGTATCCAGGTAATGTCATTCATGCCTGGTGATTGAATTGAATATCCTCGTTTCTATATTTTACATTACTAGTTATATCCCATGGCATTACATGATCTTCAGTGAATATCATATTGCGGGAATGAGATTAAAATATTGATGATAGCCATTGTCCTTTTTAAGTGGTGGGGATGTGGAGAATTTTGCAATTCGCAACTTCTAAGTGACTGATAGTAAGGAGGGAACAACTCATGGAGAGAAGGGAAACCACGAAGCTGCATTAACCCTTGCCTAGATATTGGAGGAGCCAGGAAGAGTTGATGCATTCTTTTACTGAGTTTCTGGTGGTGCATTCATATATTTGCCTGATACACCTTCCAGTCGTTGATGAGGCATTTTTGTTTGCATCCCCCAAAGCTTGGATAGGCAACAAAAGAAATCAATAGGCACTGTCCAAGTGATGGTCTCAACGGACCATTGTATGACTGGGCTTGAAGCTGTATGTGACACGTGAGCGCTCTGTTGGTGTTTGGAACAGAGGAATTGTTAGACGAAAAAAGACCAAGGTCCATCTCGTTCTCTTTCTACCATCCTGGTAGTCACATGATACAACAATAATGGAGTTGTTGACTAATCATGGCAATCAATCTCTGTCAATTAGTCTACAACAGACCCAGACATGAGGTGAGGAAAACCTTCAGCGGTGGAGAGCTTTGGGAACCAGAGGTTCAAAGTCACCTCAAGCATGTTACACTTACCACACGTCATGTCTCAAGTTACTCCTATACTGTATCCCAAAATGTTATTTTCTGAAAGAAAATTTGCATTTGAATGAATCAACACTAACTGCTTCCACCATCTCCCTAGGGAGCCTGTTCCATAGATTGACCACTCACTCACTGAAATATTGTTGCCACAGATTTGTTTTGAATTTACCTCTCCCAAGTGGAGGCCGTACCCTCTGACTCTACAGTTCTGGATAAGGTGAAATAGCTTGTCATGGACTACGTTATCTAGGCCCTTTAGAGTCCTAAAAACAGCAATCATACAATCTCTCAACCTTCTCTCTTCCAGTGCGAACATGCCCAAATTACCAAATTGTTCCTCATAATCCAATCCGTCCACCCCCTCAATTGTTCTGATTGCCCTTTTCTATATCCTTTCAATAGCTTCAATATTTTTTTTGTGCTGCGGGGACAAATACTCTACACAGTATTCTAAGTGTGATCGCACGAATGATTTATATTTTGGGGCAAATATTTCCCCAGGTGTGGAACGTAAAGAGAGTAATGTACACGTGGAAATAACTTCTAGTTACCCTCCACCTGGATAAGGAAATGAATTGTGTTATAAATCATGGATAAAGGTACTGGATAGTTCCATTTTTTTTGTTAGCTTGACTCAGTGGTAGCACTCTCAGCTCTAGGTTAGAAGGTTGTGGGTCCAAGCCCCAATCCCAACACTTGAGCACGTAATCTGGGTTGACATTACACTGGGGAATGCTGCATTGTGGGAGGTGCTGTCTCTTAGATGAGACGTCTGCCTGTTTCAACAGTTTAGGAAGACATTAAAGATCCCACGGCACTACTTGTCGAGGAGCAGGACTTCCTCCCAGTGTCCTGGCCAATATTGTTGTCTCAACCAACACCGGAAACAGATCAACTGGTTATTCATCTCATTACTGTTTCTGGGATATTGCTGTGCACCACATCTGCATACACAACAATAACTTATTCCTCCTTGAAGTACTTTGGGATACTTCTGAGTGACGTGATAATATGCTATACAAATGCAAATCTTTGGTGTAGAAACTAGTTATGTCTCAGTGGTGTCTTGCATGTTTATCAGTGAATTGTTGTCTCGTGGTAATAAACAACTTATGCTTGGCCTCTGTGGGCTACAGATTGTACATAACTTTTATCAGAAGAAACATCAGTAACATCTCCCACAGCGATCCAAAGGGTAAAGGGCACTAGTGTGGTACTGAGCCATGTAAAGCAAAGGTTCTGGGTCTGTACTATCAGCTGGGGCACAACAATGGGCTTGAATGACCTGTGGACTAGGGAAAGGAGGAGGAAGTAAATTGGCCAGGGTACCCTCTCCTGATAGCTATCCAGCAACCCAGTTGTAGTGTGCGCGGATGTGGGTAAAGTCCAGGTAGAACCTAGACTGTGATGCCCTCCATAGAGGAAGAAGGGCCATTTGAGGGAGGCAGTCAGCACCTGTAAAACCATCGCCCGATAACAGTCTGGAAAGGAGAGGGAGGGAACTGGAACCGTTTTTCTTGATCGCAGAGAATGGCCAATAAAATGCTACATGCTTTGCGTATCTGGGTAAGCAAGTCATTGGTTTCCATAATACTGAGCTCAGTTCACTGGTATGAAGACAGTGAATTTGTTTGCGTCAACTGTTTTGGTATCAAGATCTCTTTCCAATGGTGAGATGGTTACTGTTGCTTCACTGCAAATGGGGCTATCAAAAGGAGATGCAATTTGCCCCACGCTGTGAGAAATGAACTGAATTTAGGGAAATATCAGATCGAGGCATAGAGTACAAAAGTACGGAAGTCACGATGAACCTTTATAAAACACTGGTTCAAACACAACTGGAGTATTGTGTCCAGTTCTGGGCACCACACTTTAGGAAAGATGTGAAGGCCTTAGACAGGGTGCAGAAGAGATTTACTAGAATGATTCCAGGGATGAGGGACTTCAGGTACATGGATAGACTGGAGAAGCTGGGGTTGTTCTCCTTGGAACAGAGAAGGTTGAGAGGGGATTTGATAGAGGTGTTCAAAATCATGAAGGGTCTGGACAGAGTGGATAGAGAGAAACTGTTCCCATGGACAGAAGGGTTAAGAACCAGAGGACATAGATTTAAGGTGATTAGCAAAAAACCAAAGGTGACCTGAGGAAGAACCTTTTACACATCGAGTGGTTATGATCTGGAATGCACTGCCCGAGGGGAGGCAAATTCAATCATGACCTTCAAAAGGGAACTGGCTAAGTACTTGAAAGTAAAAAAAAAAATTGCAGGGTTATGGGGATAGTGCGGGGGAGTGGGCCTATCTGGATTGCTCTTGCATAGAACCGGCCCGGTCTCGATGGGCCGAATGACCTCCTTCCCTGCTGTAACCTTTCTATGATTCTATGACTTGTCCCGCAGGTTTTTGTGAAGCCTGGAAACTCCTTGCACGTTGCCCCTGTGTGTGCTGTGCCCTTAGTGTCTCCACCACACTCGATGAAACATTGCTTGAAATATCTGACGTTTTTGACGAGTACAGAGTTAATGACTCATCACATACCACGCAGCCAAACATTTGTTATTCAACTGCTCGACTTAATCTCCTTATTCACATGTTTGAATGTATGTATATTCGTGGACAGATGACATCATCGATCCGTTCTTGTCAACTTCATGCGAAGCAGGCTGGAATTGAGGCAACATGTCTGGTTACTGTATTGCTGGTTAATTGAAAACTAAAAGCACTTTTCTATTTCAGTGCTAGTTTGGGGACAGTGGCATTAGCCAGGCCTCCGGTTATTCCTCCCCCCGCCCCCCCCCCCCAATCCGCAAGTATTATCGGTCGGATTTTCCGATCGGTGGGATTGGCCCGTCCGCACAGAGTCGTGGAAATCTGGAACTCTCTCTTTCCCCCAAAAGGCTGTTGAGGTCAATCGAAAATGTCAAAACTGACATTGCAAGATTTTTGTTGGGCAAGGTTATTAATGGTTACGGAACCAAGGCGGGTAAATGGAGCTAAGATACAGATCAGCCATGATCTAATTGAATGGCGGAACAGACTCGAGGGGCTGAATGGCCTACTCCTGTCCCTAAGCGCGCTGAGCACGATGTTGTTGGCTGCGGCTTTTGAATAGGGATGTACCATAAAGGAGCCAAACTCCTAACGTGAGCTCACTTTGTTCGGAGAAAGATGTGTTTCGCAGCCGAATATGTGAATTGCAGTAAAAATAAGAGTGGCATCAGGTCCAATCAATCATTAGGTGATAGTCAATGACACTGAAAACATTGAATACTTGGGAACACAGCAAAATAACAAGGACGAGTTCATTGGCTTTGCAGCAGACTGAGCAATTATGAGGTCGTTTGGCTTAGTAACAGAATGACCTATATAGTTGGCTTAGCAACAGGGAGTGACCTATTTTTCTCCCATCATTCAGTGGGCAGCTTGTGTTAGAAATAATTTTAGCTTTCGACCAGTCTCTGGGCCTGCTGTTTTAGTTTACATGTAACAATCGTGTAAATGCATCAATTCCATGTTCTCGGCGGGGAGCTGTGTTTGAAGAGTGTGCGCCCCAGAAAACCACCACTATAGTTTTGTCGCCACCTAACTCCGACCCACGCTCGTGCTGGGAAGGCGGGATTGGTGCATTTACCCGTTGATCTTTGGAAGTTTCAGTCTAGTCAGTGGTAGCATTCTCGCCCCCGAGTCTGAAGCTCATGCGTTCAAGTCCCGCTCCAGAGACTGGAGCACGTAATCGAGGCTGACACTTTGCAATACCGAGGGAGTGCTGCACTGCCGGAGGTGCCGTGTTTCGGATGCGATGTTAAATCTGCTTTCTCAGCTGGATGTAAAAGATCCCACGGCTCAACTCGAAGAGGGGCATCGAAGTTTTCCTTGTGTGCAAATTGGCTGCTGCGTTCTCTACATTACAACAGTGACTACACGTTAAAAAGTACCTTATTGGCTGTAAAGCACTTTGGGACGTCCTGAGGTTGTGAAAGGTGCTATATAAATACAAGTTCTTTCTTATCCTTTTGTCCCTAAATTTTAGTAATGTTTTAGTTCTGAGGGCAGTTAAAAAAAAAGTTTTTTTACTTTCAATATTTTCAAGTCTTCTCTGGAACTTAAAAATTATGTTATGAAAAAGTGACCCAAATATTTCACACTCCCCACAGCTGGAGGCCACAGTAAACTGGGGCTTGAATGAAACTCCAATCTTAATCATCCTTTCCAGTCTCCAACATCTTATTCCAAAAGCTATGAACCAGAGAGAGAGAGAGAACACAGTTCAGGGGAACAATGACTACCATATATCAATAAAAGAAAGCAGGACAGAGAGAGTGTATTCGATTGTAGAAGTAAATTTAGTTTTAAGCTTGGGTCTTAACTTTTGGTCTTCATTCTAATTTTCATATTTGTCGAAAACTACCCATTGTGTATGTGAGACTGCACTTCCCTAAAGCAACTCCTTCCCTTTCAGGCTTGGAGTTCGGACCAGGTGGAGTCAGTTGGGACTTGCACAGAGCTCGTTTTCACCCTGCATAATTTATAATGGGTCACTCGATACCATTCAATTTCCCACTTTTCTACCGCTTCCATTGAACCTGTAAGCTTCAATTACACTACCAGCATACACCCATTGATCCCACTGCCTGTGATTAACTTGGTGCTTTTGGAATAAGTGTAGCCCTGTACTACTTATCCCTAATTGAAATATTTTATTTGTCTAAAAATAAAATGTGATGAATGTTTATCTATTGTGCAGTATAAAGCCTGCGGGAAATGGACCGTACGACCTCTGCTCTTTGCCATCCTGCTTATAAAACCAGCTTGTTTACAATGTGAGGCAGTTTTAATAGCAGGACGGACAAAATGGCTGCCAGCATCCTGGATGGTTTAAGCCCTCCCACTTCTCCCAGTTTATTTTTTTGAGGAAGAGTCAAAACTTTTTTTGCATTAACCACTTCTCCAATCACTGGGAAAACTCTGTCCTTTCTCTTTCTATTTTCTCCTCTCTCTCTCTCTCTCTCTTTCCTTTCTCTCTTTCTCCATTTTATTGATATACTGTGGTCATTGTTGGCTGCATATAGTGACACCACTATTCCCAGCCAGAATGGAGATGATTGGGTAATCACGCCTGGAGTCTGCACTGCTATAAGTGACTGGAATTCATTTTATGCACATAATTTGTATGTAACTAACTTCCACTCTCTGCATTTTTCTGGAGAAATCACCCTGCTTTTATCGAGAAATGTTGCTGCAGTTTCAGTCACGAGTTTTGTTTGCTGTAATTTTTTTAAATAGACTCCGTAGACTGCTGTAGTTTGCTGTTTAAATAGACTCAGTTTGCTGTAAAATACACTGTTTACTGTGAGTCCTGCCATAAGTCCTATCACCCCTCCAAATCATTGGCTGATAGTGATGGCAATAGATACTCTGGACATGGTTCCCCTGAAATCTCTCTCTCTCTCTCTCTCTCTGTGCCCTTTTTTTGATATACTGTGGTCATTGTTCCCATGATCTCTCTTTCTCCCTCGGTTCTTTTCCTTTCTCACTCTGTTTTATTGACATACAGCAGTCATTGCTCCCCTGAACTTTTCTCACTTGTTCCACCTACACTGCAGGCTCACCATCCTGCATTCTTTTCCCCCTTCCTAATTTCCCCACTTTATAGAAATCAAGCGTCTCCTACTCTAACGTTCTTTCTCAGCACCTCAAAACCATGGAGCTTCTCAGCTCCCTTCCTCCCACAATCTTCTACTGTTTCGCTCCTTGCTGGTGTCTTGCAACTAGCTCACTTGTGGAAAAAACTGCAACATTCGTACAAGGTCAGCAATTATAATGTGAGCCAGTGTTAAGGAGGAGACTGTTAAAGACCAGCTGAAATTCATTGTGTACAATCTCCGGGTAAGTGTATTAATCTCCCCCGTAATGTTGTGGCCCTTAAATTCTACTTATGGAGTCTGATGGAGATTGACATGCAAAAGTTCCTTGATCAGGGATCCGTCTCACTTGTGGTGAGTTTGAATGGGATTACAGGGGAGCATGCTTTGGGAAGTAAAGCAAGATAGAGTTAAGAGAAGAAAGAATGTACCTTTTTATCTGGTGCCTGTCATGTCCTTGGATGCTCCAAAGTGCCAATGAATTACTTTGTTTTAAGTGTAGTTTTTTGTTATGTGGGTGAACATGGCAGCCAATTTGCCCACAGCAAGGTCCCAAAAAACAGCAATGTGATTTTGGGTAGTGTTGATTGAGGGAGGATTGTCGGGTCAGGACACTGGGAGAATTCTCTGGATGACTTTGAGCAGTACAACCATTTCTTTTACATCCACCTGAAAAGGCAGGTGGGGCTTTGGGTCAGCCTTGAGCCTGCAACTTTCTGACTCCAAGGCAAGAGTGCTGCCAACTGAGCAGAGTCGCCAACTCTGGTTGGACGTATTCCTGGAGATTTCATCCCATGACCTCCCGTCTCCAACCTCACCGACCGGTCAAACAGCCTTTTTTCCCCATCGCCAATATTTTTATAAAGCGTTCAGCGAAAATAAACAAAACAAAACCACACCGTTTTTTTTTATTCTCCTATGATTTTTCTCCCTGGGTTTGCTCGCAGCAATATCCAAAAGATTAATCTTTAATTCCTGGAGACTCCAGGGCCACCCTACACCTGAGGCAAGCTGACACTAGGGAAAGTTGGAAGCTTCACATTTCAATGGGTGGATCCACTTTACACTGATTACTGAAAGACACGCTGAGAGCTTGTCACAGAGAATAATGAGCATGTTTCAGTTTGACTCCGTTGCCTTTGTGTCAAAAGGTTTGTAGGTTCAAGCCCCACCTCAGGACTTGAGCATACAATCTGGGCTGACACTAGAGGACAACTGAGGGAGATCTACATTATTGGAGGTGCCGTCTTTCGGATGCGATGTTAAACTGGGGCCTCGTATGCCTGTTCTGCTGTTCCGGGGGACCTTAAAGATCCCATAGCAGCACTTGAGTTGTGACACTCTGCGTGGCAACATTTCCCCCCCTCCCCTCACTCCGAGCAGATTAACTGGTCGTTCGTCCGACTGCAGTTTGTGGGATCTTGTGGAAATTTCAGCTTCACTTCAAAGCAATTCATTATATATGAAGTGCTCAGGAATGTTTGAGAGATGTGATAAAATGTGGTATTAATGTAAGCCATACAACACAATGACGATTCTACTCCAGCAAGGTCTATCTTTTGGAGGCTGCCATTCGTTGAGTACTTCAACTTGCTGTGAGATCAGGGGAACTATTTCAGCTGCTGTGTTTGAACTTTTTAAGCAAAGGAACTGTTGTCCTGGAGAATTTTGTGACAGTTATTAAAATGCATGGCAGGGCCACCGAAATGGAAGGTCACAACTTTATCTCACTGGCATTGTACTGCGTTGTGTGTGTGTGTGTGTGTGTGTGTGTGTGTGTGAGAGAGTGCCCAGAACGCTTGCCAACCATAGTTAAATACATGAACACTGTGTTGTGTCAATGTTTGCCGATCACTCTTGCCTTGAAATGAGAGAGACTTCATTGCTTCCCCCTGGTGCTCAGAGCAGGTACTGCAACCTTTGAACAATGGTCCAACCCCAGTGTGGTTTGTCAAACTGCATTTCTTTCCGTACCAGAACGGTCCAAACATTCAAACAAAAATCCTTTTCTTTAAGCAGCATTTTTGGATTGAATGTCCCACACTCCATGAACTTATTCAGGTACGAATTGAGAACTCTGCTTTTTGCACTGTTTGGTTTTTAATAATTAAATTGTGGATGTTGTTTTAAAGAATTTAATCATGGGCTAGGCAGGTATTGTATCAGTGAATAGACATTTACTAAGTTCAGCAGTAGCTCTCTCGTCTCTGAGTTTAAGCCCCACTCCAGAGACTTGAGCACGTAATCAAGGCTGGCACTTCAGTGCAGTATTGAGGGAGTGCTACATTGTCAGAGGTGCCGTCTTTTAGAAAAGACGTTAAACAGGTGGACATAAGATCCCAAGGCACTATTCGAGGAAGAGCAGGGGAACTCTCCCGGTGTCCTGGCCAATATTTATCCTTCAACTGATCACTAAAACAGATGATTAGGTCATTATCACATTGCTGTTTGTGGGATCTTGTGCACAAATTGGCTGCCACGTTTCCTACATTACAACGGTGACTACACTTCAAAAGTACTTCATTGGATGTAAAGCGCTTTGGGATGTCCTGAGGTCATGAATGGGGCTATAGAAATACATGTTCGTTCTTTTTCCTTATATATTCTTGGCACAGTGGTGATGATTTGGCCTCTGAGCTATCAGGTGCGAACTCGTGAAATCTTGTGACCGGCGTTAAGTGTTTGGATTTTACTCGGGCGTATTTCTCTTGTGCTCAGTGCCAAGGCCCAGTTCTATAAATGAACCCTCTCTCCCTACAAACTGAAACTTGGATGCAGACATCTCCTATTGTGCAGGGGGAGGAAGGGGGTGTCGAACAAAGATTTTTGTTACTGCGTTCAGCTTACTGGATGTGACACAAGGACTCACGTGACCTAGATTTTAGATAGTGGTAGAATAAACGCCGTTGGAATGTGGACTGGGCTATAAACTGAAGAAGAGGTTTATTAAAAGTAACAGGTAAGCAGTGGTAGGAGACAGTACAACAACAACCACCTGCATTTAGATAGCGCCTTTAACGTAGCGAAATGTCCCAAGGTGCTTCAGAGGAGGGTAATCATCCACAACTTGACATCAAGCCACGTAAAGGAGATATTAGGACAGGTGACCAAAAGCTTGGTCAAAGAGGTAGGTTTTACCTCGAGTATAAAATTAATAAAAGGTGCAAGACGTTGTCAACTCCACGACGATCCCAAACTTGGACTAGCATTCGTGCTGCGACTCTTACACCAGGGGATTTGTACGGCCCATGGAGCTCAGAATACTTAATTCCCCACGGGCTGTGAAACAGTGATGAGAAAAACTGGAGCGATGCTGTCCACTACTTCTTCCTCCAGGATCAGTAGCTTCCAGCGCCAGAACAGTCTGGCTTTCGTAACCTTAACCTTAAATTAGAGCTAGGCTGTTCAGGGGTGATGTCAGGAAACAGTTCTTCACACAAATGGTAGTGGAAATCTGGAACTCTCTTCCCCCAAAAAGCTGTTGAGGCTGGGGGTCAACTGAATATTTCAAAACTGAGATCAATAGATTTTTGCTAGGTGAGGGTATTAATGGATACGGAATCAAGGTAGGTATATGGAGTTAAGATACAGATCAACCATGACCTAATTCAGTGGCTGAGCAGGCACGAGGGGCTGAATGGCCTACTCCTGTTCCTGCGTTCCTTTCTAGTCCACCGGAATGGACTTCAGTAGTTACCCATGCCCACTCCCCTTCAGAGACCTATCTCAGATCCTCCATCTCCCCCCTGCCCACTCCCCTTCAGAGACCTATCTCAGATCCTCCATCTCCCCCCTGCCCACTCCCCTTCAGAGACCTATCTCAGATCCTCCATCTTCCCGCCCCCCCCCCCCCCCCCCCACACCTTGGGAAGATCAGGGTGATGTGAGGAAAAGCAAAAAATAAAAATGTGTTTTACACAAAGGAAATAGAGCTGTTACTGTATTGTAGGGTTCGAAGATATATGGCTGGTCCCCCAGCCTATCCGTCTCCAGCCAACCAAGGTGACAAGCGTGACATTCAGCCAGATTAAATAACAAGAACAACTACTTGCATTTATATCGCACCTTTTAACATAGTAAAACATCCCAAGGCACTTCACAGGAGCGATTATCAAACAAAATTTGACACTGCGCTATATTAGGACAGGTGACCAAAAGTTTGGTCAAAGAGATAGGTTTTAAGGAGCATCTTAAAGGAGGAGAGGGAGGCAGAGAGGTTTAGGGAGGAAATTCCAGAGCTTAGGGCCTAGGCAGCTGAAGGCACGGCCGCCAATGGTGGAGCAATTAAAATCAGGGATGCGCAAGAGGCCAGAATTGGAGGAGTGCAGAGATCTCAGGATTGTAGGGCTGGAGGAGGTTACAGAGATAGGTTGGGGTGAGGCCATAGAGGGATTTGAAAACAAGGATGTGAATTTTAAAATCAAGGCATTGCAGGACTGGGAGCCAGTGTAGGTCAGCGAGCACAGGGGTGATGGTGAATGGGACTTGGTGTGAATCAGGATACGGGTCGCAGAGTTTTGGATGAGCTTAAATTTGTGGAGGGTGGAAGATGGGAAGCCGGCCAGGAGAGCTTTGGTACAGTCAAGTCTAGAGGTAACAAAGGTTTATTGACTGCTACCAATGCCGATGGGTATTGGGAAGTGCTTCTGGTGTGATTGACACTAATGCAATTAAAAGATATAAACACTTCAGGTCTGTAATCAGAGGGCACAGATTTAAGATAATTGGCAAAAGAACTCGAGGGGGAGATGAAAAGAATTTTTTTTAGGCAGTGAGTTATGACCTGGAATGCACTTCCTGAAAGGGTGGCAGAAACAGATTCAATTGTAACTTTCTAAAGTGGAATTGGATATTTAATTGAAAAGGAATAGTTTTCAGGGCTATCGGGAAAGCGCAGAGGAGCGGCTAACTCTTGGATTGGACAGTTCTTTCAAAGAGCCCGGATGATGGACTGAATGGCCTCCTGTGCTGTACGTATGATTTCAAGTGTTCGGGCAGCTGTGTTCAGTTGTGACGCCTATGGGCCTGGTGATCATCACAATGCCAGTTCGAGCCTCACTAACAGAAGATGAATTCTAGCTCAACCCATAGCAACGAACAACTTAAAAGTGACCAACTCCATTTTATAAATCTAGATATTAAAAACTTAGGGTGGGGGGGCGAAACTTAATGTTACAATGGGGTAGACACTAGTCTTTCACCTCTGGCTCGATTCTAGCCTAGACTGATGGGACGGAAGTCTCCTCTGTTTGTTGGCTGTTTGAGGGTGTACAATGGGTCCGGCCAGTCGCGACTAGTTCCAACTGGGCATGGGCCTACAGTACAAGAACTGGCCCCTGTTTAAGATCAATTGGCAATCTCATTGAGACCACAGGATGGCCGGGGCGGGTCGTGGAAAAAATGTCAAACTGGTGCAGTAGGGGGCGCTTTTCTGCGTTTGAGACTGAAGGAAGGTTATTGGGGAGGAGCAGACGGAGCTTTACTTGGCACCTAACTCTGCTCGTCCTGACCTGGAAGCTGGGAGTACTTGATGTTGACATTGACTGCCTAAAGTGTTTCCCAACACCAACATCCCTCACCTTGAGTGAGTACAAAAATAAGAATTAAAGGTGCTTCTGTTTTTATATTTAAAAAAAAAATGACACAACTTCTGTTTGTTTTTGGGCAACGGTCAACTTTAAGTAAGCTTGCATCCTGTTTCACCAGAGTGACCGGCAACTGTTTGTTCTGGGGAACGAGTCCAAAGGCTGCAGCTTCTCTCTACATCTGCAGTGACTTCACCAAGCCCACTGTGTCGCCATCTTGCAGCTCGCAGGATTGAGGCGAGTGGGAGGCTGTGGCCTCTAACCAAGTCTTGAGTGCCGTGCCAGCCCGAAACACATGGGCAGAGGGTAGAGTTATTTTAAACTGTCGGGCACGGACTGTAGACGTTTGCTGTGAAGCCGGGTCCATGTGGGACTGTGGTGCAAAATGCATGGCAGCTGGGTTTAACGTGCCGTCAGCAAGGCAGAAAAATGACTTTTGACCAACAGGTCAATTTAATGGTTAACTGTAGCAAGATATGTTATGCCAGTGAGCTCTTGTGGAATCAGAAGAGTAGAAATAACCAGAAAAGTCCTACTCCAGGGACGTGAGCACATAATCTAGGCTGACCCTTCAGTGCAGTACTGTCGGAGGTGCCGTCTTTTGGATGAGATGCCCACCTCTCAGGTGGATGTGAAAGATCCTGTGGCACTATTTGAAGAAGAGTCGGGGAGTTCTCCCCGGTGTCCTGGCCAAAATTTATCCCTCAACCAACGCCTAAAACAGATTATCTGGTCATTATCTCATTGCTGTTTGTGGGACCTTGCTGTGCGTAAATTGGCTGCCGCATTTCCGACGTGACAACAGTGACTACACTTCAAAAGTACTTTGTTGGATGTAAAGTGCTTTGTGATGTCCTGAAGTTGTGAAAGGTGCTATATAAATGCAAGATTATTCTTTTATGGACAAATGTCTTTTTAAAGCTTTTGTCTGTACCACGTAGGTTGTATTACAAGAGGTTTACTTGAAAAACCGAAGCAGTGTTTTGGTGCCGAAAGAGTTAACAGGAAATGGACGGGTGATGAGGAAGTAGTGGATCAGGATCTTAAACAGGACGCAGGGTTGTCATTAGGATTTTTTTTGTTTGCTGAATGGAACATTGTGAACTGTAAACTTTTTTTGAAATCGAAATGGGAAACACTGGAAATGCACACCAGGTCAGGTGACATCTGGAAAGAGGGAGGATGAGGTGAGTCTTTCAGCACCATCGAAAGGTACACATCCGAAGCAGGAATCATTTCTTTCTCTTTGCAGGCTCAGTTGGTAGCACTCTTTTCCCCCCCCCTCCCCCCCGAGTCAGTAGGTCGTGGGTTCAAGTCCCACTCCAGAGACTTGAGCATAAATTCCAGGCTGGCACTCCAGTGCTGCACTGTCGGAGGTGCCGTCTTTCGCATGAGACGTTAAACTGAGGACCCATCTGCCTTCTCGGGTGGACATAAAAGAACTCGGGGCACTATTTCAAAGGGCAGGGGAGTTATCCCTCAACGAACATCACTTTTTAAAAAAAAACATTATCTGGTCATCATTATCTTGCTGTTTTGTGGGATCTTGCTGTGTGCAAATTGGCTGCTGCATTTCCTCCTTTACAACAGTGACTACACTTTATTAAAGTACTTCGTTGGCTGTAAAGCACTTTGGGATGTCTTGAGGTCGTTAAAGGCACTATATAAATGCAAGTCTTTATTTAAAGCTTTTATATCATTTGAGATTCTGTTGCAGTTCAGTAAATTGCGTTCTCGTGTTGAATTTCTTCACGCCTCATTCACTGGGTTAAATTTGCAGAACAGGACTTGAGGATCTATTGATCTCTCCCAGTGGGCCACAGAAACACTTTGCCACGTGATTTGCTGTCTTTACTAGCGACTTGGAGTGGAATGCTGGGATGGGTATTTGGTGCGAAAACCTCTGAGTCATTTGAGGGAGAGTTGGATGCCACAATGTGGGGATTGTGAATTTTTTTTCTAGGTGCATGAGCCAAGATTGATTGGATGGCCAACCACATCCAGGGGTGGTGTCAGGAAGCACTTTTTCACACACAGGGTAGTGGAAATCTGGAACTTTCTTCCCCCTAAAAGCTGTGGATGCTGGGTCAATTGGAGCTTTCAAGACTGAGATGGATAGATATTTGCTGGGTGAGGGTATCAAGGGATATGGAGCAAATGGAGTTGAGGTACAGATCAGCCATGATCTAACTAAATGGCGGAATAGGCTTGATGGGCCAAACGGCCAACTCCTGTTCCTAAGAAGTAGTGAGACAGTGTGATGGGGAGATGGTAGGATGCCATTCTGGAAATTGTTCTTGTAGGATCATTCCTATGTTCCCTTCACCACGCTTCTCCCCTGGAACAATAACCACTTCCTACTTTTCAGGTCTGCACGAGCTGTGAGGACAATGCTGAGGCCAGCGGCTTTTGTGTGGAGTGTCTCGAGTGGCTCTGCAAAACCTGCATCGAGGCCCATCAAAGAGTCAAGTTTACAAAAGATCATACCGTGAGACAGAAGGAGGATGTGTCCCCAGGTAAATGTGAAACCATTCAATGGCGTTGCCTGTTTCCGTAGATCCTATGCTGCACCAGTTCCTTAAACTTTTAGTCTTGATCTTCACCAGGAAAGGGAAATTGCACCTCACGGTTTGTAGGAACAGTCATGTTGGGTCTTTGGCTGATCACCCCACGTGGTGTGTTACTGAATCATAAGAACGAACATAAGAAATAGGAGTAGGCCATCCGGCCCCTCGAGCCTGCTCCACCATTCAATCAGATCTTGGCTGATCTTCGACCTCAACTCCACTTTCCCCCCCGATCCCCATATCCCTTGATTCCCCTAGAGTCCAAAACACTCTCTATCTCAGCCTTGAATATACTCAACGACTCAGCATCCACAGCCCCCTGGGATAGAGAATTCCAAAGATTCTCAACCCTCTGAGTGAAGAATTTTTTCCTCATCTCAGTCCTAAATGGCCGACCCCATATCCTGTGACTATGCCCCCTAGTACTAGAATGTCCAGCTAGGGGAATCATCCTCTCAGCATCTACCCTGTCAAGCCCTCTTAGAATCTTATATGTTTCAATGAGATCATCTCTCATTCTTCTAAACTCCAGAGAGTATTGGCCCATTCTACTTAATCTCTCCTCATAGGACAACCCTCATCCCAGGAATCAATCTAGTGAGCCTTTGTTGCACTGCCTCCAAGGTAAGTACATCCTTCCAAACTGTACGCAGGTGAGGTCTTACCGTGGCCCTGTACAATTGTAGTAAGATTGCCTTACTCTTGTACTCCAACCCCCTTGCAATAAAGGCCAACATGCCATTTGCCTTCCTAATTGCTTGCTGTATCTGCATATTAACTTTCTGTGTTTCTTGTACGAGGATACCCATATGTCATGCAGGAAGCTCATATGTTTGATTTCTGTGCTTGGAGGGGGGTAGGTGGGTCATTTACAGTCAACCTCAGTTTCCTGAGCTAGAATGGGGACCTAAAGGGAATCAGGCAGGAAATGTGAATTTGGGGGTGGGGGGGGCGGTAATTAATATGTCGACCCTTTTTTTTGATCGATTGGTTAATTATGACGCTGTTCAATTAAGGGACATATTTCTCTCCGTTTGCGCCCAGGCAACACTGGTTGTCGGGGGCACTGCCATCCAGTGTTGCGTAACGGCCCGGAGAAAGGGTTTAAAATTTAAACGGCCGGTTTCAAAAACTGTCCGCTCTTAAATTCTACTGGCTGGCTCAGCAGGCCTACTGATGCAGCAAGGTGTCACGGCAAAACCCTTCCACCCCCTAACCCCCAGCACCCATGGGACCATGGTTCAGTCAGTGTTGAAAGTGGTGCGGGCGCCTGCTCGTGATACGCTGCCACTCCCGGACCTGGGATGGAGTTGGTGGGCGAGGGGGGACCCTGCCCCGGGGCAGATGGAAGAGATGCTCCACCAACTAGCCCTCCTGAGGAATTTGAGCTTGTTTAGCTCTTGTGTGTGCATCTCCGCTAACACAGCTGTGCCGGTTATTGCAATCCATTTGCACCGTACCAATAGTACAGACGTGCCCAGAGTCGGGTTACTGAATGATTCTCATGGGACTGCTTGATGCTGGCAGCAGGTTCCATCTCACGGCCCTCTCACCCCTCGACTTGATGAAGATCTACGTTCACGCCCTGTTTTGCTTGTCAGCTTGGCTCAGTTTGTGGCGGGCTTGAATTGGGGCTCAGAAGGTTGTGGGTTCGAGCCCCGCAGCAGGGTCGGCGCACGGAATCTAGGCCATCGCTGCGTCGCAGCACTGAGGGAGCACTACATTGCACAAAGTGCGCTCCTTCAGATGAGACGTTAAATCAAGGCCTCCTCTGCCTGAGTCCTGTCCTTGAGTCTGTACGAGTGTTAAGGAATCTGTGCTGCTATTTGAAGAGGAGCTGGGAGTACTCCTGGTATCTTGGCCAACATTCCTCCCTCAACCAGCGTCAAAATGGCTGCCAGGTTTTCCTCCTTCCCAGCAGTTACAGTAATGGTTTTGTGTGCAGTGCTTTGAGCCATTGCAATCTCTAAAAGCAAACCTTTTTTAAAAAAAAGTATTTCATTAAGCAAAGCAGAATGCTTGAACATCTATGCATGTGCTTCAGAAGACACTCAAAACCAATCTCTTGAATCGTGTCCACAAGGTCCTCTGACAAGACACTTGCAGGAGTTTTATTTTTAAAGTCAGAATTATGCAAATAAATGTTGTGGTTGACATCCACTCCTAAGCCCTTTAACCCTGCCACTGTTAAACAACAGTTCGAAGATCTGAGTGGGAGGGCCAATAGAATGTGGTGCGTATTACTAAAAAACATTGCGGTTCTCTGTCACAGTACCATATTTTCCTGGGTGGTGGGGAGAGAACAGGCGGGTTGAGTCGGTTACAACTGAAACCAAGGATAGGGATATTACATTTTTAATCACTTCAAACTCTGGATCTGTCTTGATCAGGAAAGAAACTCATTCTAATCAGTTTTGTAATTTAATAATAAAAAAACCCAGACAGGATGATCAGGGTTAAATTACAGTGGAGCGCATGGTTGTAAATTGGATAATATGCAGATTACGAGGATGTAAACTTAAAAGGAAACTTAGCAGGATAAAAACAGAAACTGCTGGGAAAAACACAGCAGGTCCCTTACATCCGAAAGGAGCAAAGATAGTTTGAAACTTTGGGTTTGTCAGGACATTAAAATTCATTTAAACTTGGTTTGGATTTGCAGCAGGTTATGTGAGACCTCCACTGCTGGGAATGAGCAGCACTGATGGGGGTCTTGCGCAGCGTAAAGGCTTAAAAAGTAACATAGATGCCCCTCCACCAACCACTACAAATGATGGAATTATCTCCGAGACCTGCAGTGGTCTGTAATATACTGTTAAAGGCAGTGATATACCACATGAATCAGGATAGGCTCTGGTGAAGCTCGTGTTCCAGATCGGTCCTAATGGGTTGGAGGGCGAGAGTTAACCTTGACCTTGTGCCCTTTTCTGTGTTTCCTCAGAGGCGGTCAGTGTGTCCAACCAGCGAACGCTCTTCTGTCCCTTCCACAGGCAGGAGAAGCTCAAGCTTTTCTGCGAGACCTGCGATCGGCTGACGTGTCGAGATTGCCAGCTTCTGGAACACAAGGAGCACAGGTAACCAGACGGGCAGATACTGACGGCGTACCGGTCTCTCACTGTGTAATACACGGGTACAGGTCTGTCAGTGTATAGGAATGGGGTAATGACTGGTGGGTACAGGTCTGTCACTGTATAACACTGGGGTACAATACTGGTGGGTACAGGTCTGTCACTGTATAACACTGGGGTACAGTACTGGTGGGTACAGGTCTGTCACTGTATAACACTGGGGTACAGTACTGGTGGGTACAGGTCTGTCATTATAACGGGTACAGTACTGGTGGGTACAGGTCTGTCATTATAACGGGTACAGTACTGGTGGGTACAGGTCTGTCACTATAATGAGTACAGTATTGGTGGGTACAGGTCTGTCATTATAACGGGTACGGTACTGGTGGGTACAGGTCTGTCACTATAATGGGTACAGTACTGGTGGGTACAGGTCTGTCACTATAATGAGTACAGTATTGGTGGGTACAGGTCTGTCACTATAACGGGTACGGTACTGGTGGGTACAGGTCTGTCACTATAACGGGTACGGTACTGGTGGGTACAGGTCTGTCATCGAGGCTGGGAGCAAGTTGGGGTGATGAACTAGCATCGTGCAAGAAAATTATTCGATTAAATATGAATGTTCCTGAAAGCTTGCTGTACTAATAAGCCTGGTGAGAACGTTGCAGACTGAATCTCTGAAATGGCATCACAAAGCACTGAAGCAAAGCTTGTAATTTCTAAAGGGCTTATGAACCCAGGTAGATGATTGCAGCCGTAAGTTCCTGGCTTTGTATTGGGTCTTTATGATCTTTTTTGAGTGGACTCAACACTTTTACAGGCTCCCCTCTGACTCTGAGCATCTCCTTGGCCGATTTTTCCTCTTCTTCGTTCCCAGGCAGAGGGACAGAACAGTCCTCCCCCTATAACTTTCTCTTCCTGTTGTTGGCGGAGTTCTAGTATCTCAGCGCTGTGACAATTCTTGGGAGATAATCAATCTTCCCTGTGAGCTCTTTGCTTAGAAAGAAAGCCCACTGCTCGTCCCCATCTAACGTACCTTCCCCTGACTCCGAAACACTGAGAGGGGAAATTCCTGTTCCTGAGAACGGGGAAGCAGCCTGTTGCTGCATCAGCTTGCAATAAGGAGGCATTTTTAACTCCCTTAACCTCCCCTTCCCTTCCCTACAACATTTCTCTGTTCTCCTCTCCTGCCCTGAGGCGTCCCTAGTGATGGATGCCAGGGTGGGCACCTGTGAGAGGACTTCATCCAATCCCCCACGTCAGCGCTTTTGAGTAACTTACTCCAGATGCATTGCTCATGAATTTCAAGCACCAGCAGCTGGTAAAGGGCTGCCGCCTGCCTGGTCAGTGCTGGGGTTTTCCAGCTTGGGGGTGGGGGTGGAATGATGAGGGGCTCAGGGGTAGTAGGGACCTTTTTAAAAATTAAAGCCTCCCATTCAGTGCCTGTTCAGGCCCTCCAGTCACATGGAGGGCTTGCCCCCTAATTTTAATATTATTGGGGGTGGAGCCTAATGAGCCTCACGCACAGGCTCCCAGCGCCCTTTCACACGATGCACCCGTATTGGACTGCACTGAGGTCCTTGGGCACTTTGTAGGGCCAAGCAGGTCCCTGACGTGTTTCAGCCGCAGTGACTTGGACTGGGGGGGACGCTTCTGTGCTGCTTGTGACCTTCCCAGCATATTACCCAATACCACTTCCCCAGTGCATCAAGAGAGATAATAGAGTTGACTTCCATCTTGACCTCACGTGCCAGCCGTTCTCTTCTCCCCCCCCCCGGGCTGGAGTCCGCCCAACGCCGCTCCCCAGACTCCAGAGCAGTTTTGCACTGTGGGGAGCGGTTGGCATCATCTGCCAAAGCTATGCCACTTTCTCCTCCTCCTGTCGGCCCCTCACCTCCTGCTGCTAATCTGATCCCTCATTATATTATCCCATCCGCGTGTGTTTACAATTGTAAGATTGGCGACTGTAATCGGTGCTGAAACTCTGTGCCTGTCCGTCGCACTCTGTGGGACCCACGGGAAGAGACGGCAGGAATGCTTCCGGCAGCAGTACATCTCCCTGCCCTCACTCCCCGCATCTCCCCAACACAGCAAGTGCACGAGTGGAATTTAGGTATCGAAGTGATCTGACCTATTGCTTCGTGTTTGTCAAGGGAGATCTGGCGGAATGAGAGCCCCAAAACACCGGGAATAATCCTGGAATCCAATGTCATAAATTTGGAATTCAGTCACCCTGAACCAGCGGCCTTGCAAATAAGGAATAAAAGCTATCGGGAGTAAAAAAAAAAAAATCTCTGTATGGTGGTGTGAGGGCAACCCACTCGACTCGCAGTATCCTTCCCGCAACCCAGCAGCACTAGTGATCTATTTAATGTTGATAGGGGGAGATGAAGTGAATAGAGAGGGAGGAGGCTCCTGTGGAGCATAAACACCGGCATAGACCAGTTGGGCCGAATGGCCTGTTTCTGTGCTGTAAAAATTCTATGTAATGCGGCTCAGTGCTTCCTGTGCGGACTTCTGGTACTGCATATGGGTTCTTGGTGCTATTCGGAATGTACAGTATAACTGTCATCTAAGTTTTGAATCCGTGTGTCTGCAGGTACCAGTTTCTAGAAGAGGCTTTTAACAACCAGAAGGTTATCATCGATACACTGACCGCCAAATTGCAGGAGAAAAGGAACTACATCCAGTACACGGCCACCCAGATCCAGAACAGGTACCGTGTGCTGCAGTGGGACTGTCCCCCCATGCTTGTTCATCCCACCCCCTCGTGTCAAATCTTCTGGGCACGTTTACATTTTTTTTGAAGTTTGAAAGAATCATAGTGCTCTGGCGGTGTGAAGCTACTACACTGCCCGCGGTTATTGCTCGTCACCGCGGTTATCGCTCGTCACCGAGACCCCCTCGCGCTCTCCCCCGGGGCGGGGTGGGGTGGGGCTCCCTCGCACGCTCCACTATCTGTGGAGATAGATGTTTGGGCGTCGGGATTGAGAAAAATGTTTCAAAAATAATCAATGGAAATATAATAAAGAGGAAGAAAATAGATGAGAGAAATGGTAATTACAGGCTGGAGAAACAGCAGGGCAGATGGTTGGCAGGAAATAATTTGTAGCCAGGGTCAGACTGTGATGGTTATAGAAGAGATTAACATGAACAAACAGCACTCTGGTCTTACTGTGGGCTCTGGGTGGTTTTCTGCCCCCTCCCCCCTTCTGAAGGCGCACAGTTTCACGGGCTCCAGCAGCCCTCCAGTTCCGTCGCCGAAGTGTAAGTTCTGAAAGACTATTCCGCCACAGGAGGCATCAGATCAGAGCCTGATTATATCCCCAGCTGCTGCCGAGAGACATGCACCTCCTCCATCAGTCACGATATGGTGATTGGGAGCAGGAACTCTGGCCGATTGCAGCATGCCAGCCCTTTATCGACTCGGTGTCAATTTTTGTTTGATCGCTCCTGAGAAGCGCCTTAGAACATTTTTCTACGTTAAAGGTGCTATATCATTGCAAGTTCCCGTATAGAATGAACCCCACACAATAATAATTATAAATATAAGGGTGGTTACTCCTGGTATTTTTTTCGGATTGGATCATCCTACGTGTGACACTCAATAATAAAGTTGCAGCGTCCTTTACGTTACTATAAGCCCACCCAATGCACGTGCTTGTGTTGCAGGATTAACGAAGTAAATGAAAACTGTAAGAAGGTAGAGCAGGACATTAAAGTGGCCGTCTTCACACTAATGATCGAGATCAACAAGAAAGGCAAAGCCTTGCTGCAGCAGCTGGAGGTGAGGCGTTCTGTCCGTATTTCCTCCGATCTCTGCGCTCCTCCAATTCTGGCCTCTTGCGCATCCCTGATTTTCGTTGCTCCACCATTGTGACTGTGCCTTCAGCTGACTAGGCCCTAAGCTCTGGAATTCCCTCCTTAAACCTCTCCGCATCTCTACCTCCCCCTCCTCCTTTAAGACCTTCCTTAAAACCTCCCCCTTTGACCAAGCTTTTGGTCACCTGTCCTAAAATCACCAATTTAAAAAAAAAATGCAATAGCTGCTATTTGACCGTGGAGGGCATCGCAGTTGCACACTGTGTCCGCATGTGTGTGTGTTCCAGGTTCGATTGGTGGGAGGGGGGGGTCACTGGATTGTGATGAGTGGGAGCACAGGCTGGTGCTTTCCCTCCCTAACCTGTGGATACTGACATCAGCGGCATAACTTGTGTTTCCTACATTATAACAGTGACTGCACTTCAAAAGTTCTTCATTGGCTGTAAAGTGCTTTGGGACATCCTGAGGTCATGGAAGACGCTATATAAATGCAAGTTCTTTCTTTCTTAAGAATATAAAGAATTCTTATTTCACCACAAAGAGAACAGACCATGTTGTCTCCATGGTGATTTTAAGGCCTCTGGTCCCACTGGGGTGATCTGCAATGTGCCCTTGTTAATGGGACAATTTTCTTGGGTTTCTCTTTAGAGTGTAACCAAAGATCGTCAAGCAAAACTCCTCCAGCAGCAACTCGAGATCACCGGGCTCTCGAAACAAGTGGAGCACGTCATGAATTTTGCCAAGTGGGCCATATCCAATAGAAGCAGCATTGCACTGCTGTACAGTAAACGACTGGTAAGGTGATCTTAGTGTCCAGGACAAAAAATAGTGACTATAAACTCCAGTCCCTCCATAGCTCACTCCACTCCCTTAAAGTACAAACAATTCATTTGTTTTTTGCTGTTAGTAGCCAGGTATATAATTGTCAGGCTTGGCTCAGTGGGTGGCACTATCTCACCTCTGAGGTAGAAGGTTGTGGGTTACAGGATTTGAGCACATAATGTAGGCAGGCGCTCCAGTGCAGTACTGAAGGAGTGCTGCACTGTCGGAGGTGTCACCCTTTGGGGGAGCTGTCCCTTCTCCATGTTCCAGTGGTTGAGGATGTTGAAGATCCCATGGCTCTTTTCAAAGGGCGTTTTCCCGGTGTCCTGTCAACACCACCAAAAACAGTTTAACTCATCAGCCCCGTTTGCTGTTTTGTGGGACCTTGCTTTGTGCTTGTTCACATAATAACAGTGACTGTACTCAAGGGGGAAAATGGTAATTCATTGGCTGTGGAGGACTTAGGGATGTCCTGCGATATGATGTCATTTTATTCTCGGGTATGCGGGGGAGGGTTCGAGGGTGCATTAAACGGGGGATGTTTGGGACCGCCATTTTGCTATTGATGTGAAATGGTTTTTCAACACAAGAAATCAGCAGTCTATTACTCCTGAGTCGTCCCTTTTGTAGTGTAGAGTTTACAGGCACCAGGTGCACTCTGGTAACTCGCTCATGTGGCTACTATTCATATGTGAATCTTCACTGTGAGGGGCAGTGTGCTATTCGGCTGTGGCAGGCATCACAACTGAGCCCAGTCCTGTCCACATGTGCACGCTTCATGCAGCCAAGGTCACTGGGTAGCCACCAGGAACCGGAACCCCTGTGTGAATTTCTCCTCCCTATCCCAGATGCGCCAAGGCCAATTTATGCAGTTCTCGTGCTCTGCCACAGATGCGTTAACTAAGCACAGACTAGGTAATGATCCTTCCTGATCTGGATGTTTCATCCACTTGCCAGATAGACTAACTGAGCTGGGAATTGGGTGGTGACTGACCTTTCACCTCAGGCTCCTGGGATGAGAGCCTCCCGTGTCTGCTGACTGTAAGATTTCCTATGTGAAATGAGTTTGGCCAGTCTCAATCCAGTTTGTTTGTTTAAAAATATTCATTCTCGGGATGTGGGTGTCGCTGGCGAGGCCGGCATTTATTACCTGTCTCTAGTTGCCCTTGAGAAGGTGGTGGCGGTGGGCCCTCTTGAACCATTGGGCGGGTTTGATATAACTCAGTGCTTTGCTAGGTCACTTCACAGGGCAGTTAAGAGTCAGTCACGTTGATGTGGGACTGGAGTCACATATAGGCCAGTCCGGGTAAGGATGGCAGGCTTCCTTCTCTAAAAGGCATCTGTGAATCAGTTGGGTTTTTACTACAATCTGACAGCTTCGTGGTTAATTTTACTGATACCAGCTTTTTATTTCCAGATTTTAAAAATTGAATTCAAATTCTCAAACTGCCACAGTGGGATTTGAACTCACATTCTCTGGATTGTTAGTCCAGTAACATAACCACTGCACCATCATACCCTAGGACGCATGGGCCCATAGTGGGAAGACCTGTCCTTTATTCGTCAGCAATCTCATTTGGAGAGGCCACAACATGGCTGGGCTGGGTAATGGAGAAACTGTCACACTGGTGCAGCAGGGGGCATTCTTGTGAGATTGGGGCCGAGCCACATTGACGGGGCAGAGTAGAGGGAGCTTTACTCCGCTTCTGGCTGACCCGGGAATGCTTGATGCTGGCACAGGGGTACGTGAAGTGGGAAAAGTTCCATTGTCCAGCACTAACTATCTTCACCGTGACAAACAAAAGGGGAAGAAAAGCTTTTGCTGAGGTAGCAAGGGGAGCCCCCGTACAGTCTCAACAACACGGCTATTGGTGACTGACTGTGACTGAACTTCTGTTTCTCGGCCATCGACTAACACCTCCACTCTCAGCACCTTCGATTTGGTGTGAGAAATGGAGGCGGTGCAGTTTGGGATCGTGCTTGTTCGACAGCGTGTTCTGTTGCGGTGATGACACCTTTCCGCCCAGCCTGCCAATGTTCAACCTCGCCTCCTCCAATTGCAGATCACGTTCCAGTTGAGGTACATTCTCCGAGCCCGATGCGACGCGTCCCCAGTCGCGACCAGCTCCGTTCGATTTCACTGCGACCCGACCTTCTGGGCCAAGAACGTCCTCAACTTGGGTAAGTGAGAACAAACCGAATGGAGGCTGCACCCCTGAAGGAGAGGATTGACAAAGGGAACCTCATTTAAGTATGCAAAATATTCAGGCGTAAATTTTATGGGCACTGACCTTCGCTCGGTGCCAATCAAGGCCTGGATTCGTTTTGGTCTCTGCGCCAAGAGGTGTTAAACATGAACTGATGAAAAGTGACAT
The DNA here is from genome assembly GCF_035084215.1 of Heptranchias perlo. Taxonomy (NCBI): domain Eukaryota; kingdom Metazoa; phylum Chordata; class Chondrichthyes; order Hexanchiformes; family Hexanchidae; genus Heptranchias; species Heptranchias perlo. Next base: position 51,282,274 of record NC_090342.1, read on the forward strand.
TTCAATCAGATATTAGCAAGAACCTCTTCACTGAGGGGATGTCAAGTGTCTGGAACATTCAGCCGCGCAGGGTCGCAGAGACTCGGTTCAAAGTACAGTTGGATGCTGAAGGCGGGAGAGTTACTGGAGGGCTGAGGGTCAGAAGGTCACGGTTGAGAGGGTGGGCCGAGGTTTGATCGGCAATAGCTCGGTGGGCGACCGTCGCCAGACTGATGTCCTGATGGAAGTTTCAATTTTAAAAACTCCAGCACGCGCTCTTTTTGCTGTTGAGTGATTTATGATCAGTCGCCCTGGTTACTTGGTTTGTAGACGCATTGTATTGTGTCACAAAGTGCTACGGTGCTGCTTTGTGTTCGTGGGTTTGCGTGGCAACTGCTTTGGAACATGGGCCGTGGGTAGAAATGTGGGACTTCCCACCCACATCTCCCACCCACTTACCTCCCCCCGTCAATAAAGGATGACATAAGGACCTTGGTGATGAAGGATCTTGGTTCGGGTGATCAGGATGTAGGATCAGTATAGGTGGAAATAAGAAATAACAAGGGGCAGAGAACACCGGTGGGAGTAGTTTATAGGCCCCCTTTGGACAGAGTAGTAATCAAGCAATAATAGGAGCTTGTAACAAAGGTAATGCAATAATCGTGGGGGACTTTAATCTTCTCATAGACTGGACAAATCGAATTGGCAAATGTAGTCTGGAGGACGAGTTCATAGAACGCATTTGGGACAATTTCCTAGATTAATAAGTCATGGAACCAACCTGGGAACAGGCTATTTTAGATCTTGTTTTGTGTAATGAGACAGGGTTAATTAGTAATCTCATAGTTAAGGATCCTCTGGAGAAGAGTGATCATAATATGATAGAATTTCACATGGAGTTTGAGAATGATGTACTTAAGTCAGAAACTAGAGTCTTAAACTTAAAGCCAGTTACATAGATATGAGGGGCGAATTGGTTAAGGTAGATTGGGAAATTAGATTAAAGGGTATGACAGCAGATAAGCAATGGCGAACATTTAAAGAAATAGTTCAGTATTCTCAATGAATATACATTCCATTGAGAAATAAAAACTCCACAGGTAAAGTGATTCATCCGTGGCTGACTAAGGAAGTTAAGGATAATATTAGATTAAAAGAGGCCTATAATGTTGCCAAGAAGAGTGGTAAGCCTGAGGATTGGGAGAGTTTTAGAAACCAGCAAATGATGCCCAAAAAATTGATAAAAAAGGAGAAAATAGAATATGAAAGTAAACTAGCAAATAATATAAAAACAGATTGTAAGAGCTTGTACAATTATGTAAAAAGGAAGAGAGTAGCAAAAGTAAACATTGGTCCCTTAGAGGTTGAGAGAGGAGAAATTATAATGGGGAATAAGGAAATGGCAGAGATGTTAAACAAATATTTTATATCTGTCTTCACAGTAGAAGACACAAAAAGCATACCAGAAATGGTGAGGAACCAGGGGGCTAATGAGAATAAGGAAATAAAGTAATTAATATCAGTGGAGAAAAAGCACTTGAGAAACTAATGGGACTAAAAGCCGATAAATCCCTTGGACCTGATGGCCTACACCCTAGGGTTCTAAAGGAGGTGGCTGCAGCGATAGTGGATGCATTGGTTGTGATCTTCCCAAATTCCCTAGATTCTAGACGGTCCCAGCGGATTGGAAGGAAGCAAATGCTATTCAAGAAAGGAGGGAGAGAGCAAACGGGGAACTATAGGCCAGTTAGCCTGACATTAGCCGTCAGGAAAATGCTGGAATCCATTATTAAGCAAGTGTTAATAGGGCACTTAGAAAATCATAATATGATTAGGCAGAGTCAACATGGTTTTATGAAAGGGAAATCGTGTTTGACAAATCTATTAGAGTTTTTTGAGGATGTAACTAGCAGGGTAGATAAAGGGGAACCTGTGGATATTTGGATTTCCAAGAGGCATTCGATAAGGTGCCACATAAAAGGTTGTTACGCAAGATAAGGGCTCATGGGGTTGAGGGTAATATATTAGCATGGATAGAGGATTGGTTAACGGACAGAAAACGGAGAGTAGGGATAAACGGGTCATTCTCAGGTTGGCAGGCTGTAACTACTGGGGTGCCGCAAGGATTGGTACTTGGGCCTCAGCTATTTACAATCTATATTAATGATTTAGATGAGGGGACCGAGTGTAATGTATCCAAGTTTGCTAACCAGGTGGGAAAGTAAGCTGTGAGGAGGACACACAGAGTCTGCAAAAGGATATAGACAGGTTAAGTGAATGGGCAAGAAGGTAGCGGATGGAGTATATTGTGGGGAAATGTAAGGTTATTCACTTTGGTAGGAAAAATAGAAAAACAGAACATTTTGTGAATGGTGAGAAACTATTAAATGTTGGTGATCAGAGAGATTTGGGTGTTCTCGTACAAGAAACCCAAAACGTTAGCATGCAGGTACAGCAGGCAATTAGGAAGGCAAATGGCATGTTGGCCTTTATTGCATGGGTAAGTACAAGAGTAACGAAGGCTTACTACAATGGTACAGGGCTTTGGTGAGACCTCACCTGGGGTACTGTGTACAATTTTGGTCTCCTTATCTAAGGAAGGATATACTTGTCTTAGAGGCGGTGCAATGGAGGTTCACTAGATTGATTCCTGGGATGAGAGGGTTGTCCTCAGAGAAGAGATTGAGTAGAATGGGCCTATACTCTGCAGTTTAGAAGAATGAGAGGTGATCTCATTGAAACGTAAGATTTTAAGAGGGCTTGACAGGGTAGATGCTGAGAGGTTGTTTTCCCTCACTGGAGAGTTAAGAACTAAGGGGCATAGTCTCAGGGTAAGGGGTCGGCCATTTAAGATTGAGATGAGGAGGAATTTCTTCACTCATGGTTGTAAATCTTTGGAATTCTCTACCCCAGTGGGCGGTGGATGCTGAGTCGTTGAATATATTCAAGGTTGAGATGGATAGATTTTTGGACTCCAGGGGAATCAAGGGATATGGGGATCGGGCAGGAAAGTGGAGATGAGGCCGAAGATCAGCCATGATCTGATTGAATGGCAGAGCAGGCTCAAGGGGCTGTATGGCCTACTGCTGCTCCTATTCTTACATTCTTAACACCCAAGTGAAATAGGCCTCCGGTGTTGCTAGGGGAATGATCAGTGATGGTATATTTAATTACTGCAGTAGTTCAGTCTTTTATTGACTCTTTTACTAATTGTTTTCCTCCTGGCTCATGATCCTTCGTGCCTATTGTTTATTTTGCCACCCTCCTTGCACCACTACTGGCATCATAGAATGGTTACAGCACAGAAGAGGCCATTTGGCCTGTCGAGCCCGTGCTGGCTCTCTGCAAGAGCAATCCAGTTCGTCCCACTCCCCTGCCCTGTCCCCCTAGCCCTTCAAGTATTTATCCAGTTCCCTTTTGAAAGCCACGATTGAATCTACCTCTATCACCCTTTCAGGCAGTGCATTCCAGATCATAACCACTGTCTGAGATGTTTGGAAGAGCATGATCCATGGTGGAATACCAGGCAGGTCATGCTGCACAAGGGGTGCTCTTCCCTTGCCCATCAGGACCTTAAAACTGACGTCTGGGCCGAGGCGGCCAGCGTTTGGCGGACAACATGGAGGGTCCTCTTCCCAAGGAAACAGACATTTCACGCTTTGGGTCGAGCCAGAGGATGAGGTTGTTGTGAGGAGTGGGGTGGGGGCAGGGGCAGGGGCAGGGGCAGGGGCAGGGGCGAGGGTGAGAGGGTAAGTCGGGCACACACTTGTGTTCTGCACCGTGGGCTGTTTTCCGCACAGTGAGAGAAGCTGAAGATCAGATCTGTGTCGCGTACTGTGGGCAGGAAAGGCGCCAATGCTCCAGCCTACTTTCAAGCACGTCCCGGCAGTTCTTGTGTCAGCCAGGCTTCATGGTACCGCTCTCTCCTCTAAGTCAGAAGCTCGTAGGTTTGAGCTCCATTTCAGGACAAGAGCACACAATTTAGTACAGAGGGACTGCTGCACTGTCAGAGGTTTCTTCTTTTAGACGAGACCCCCATCCTCTCGGGTGGATGTAAAAGATCCCGTGACACTATTCAAAGAAGAGCAGGGGATTTCTCCCCGGGGTCCTGGCCAATATTTAAACACTCAATCGTTTTGCAAGGACAACTGGACTGATACAGATTTTTGTTGGGTAAGGGTATCGAGGGTTATGGTGGGTAAATGGAGTTGAGGTGCAGATCAGCTATAATTTAATTGAATGGTGGAGCAGGCTGTAGGGGCTGAATGGCCTACTCCTGTACCTAATGTTCCTAAGTAACATTACTAAAAACATATTCCCTGGCCATTTATCTCATTGCTGTTTGTGGGATCTTGCTGTGCGCAAATTGACTGCTGTGTTTCCCTACAAGTGACTACACTTCAAAAATACTTAATTGGGTGTAAAACGCTTTGGGATGTCCTGAGGATGTGAAACGAGTTATATAAATGCAAGTCGTTCGTTCTTTTTGACCAGGGTGGTACTTTTCCACATTTGTCTCCCTGTTTGGGGAATGCTAAGCATTGACTTTAAAATGGGGATTATAAAATAAGTAGTTGGTGTCTTGTTATTCCAAACTAGGAAGAAGAAAGAATGAGGTGATGGAACATTTGCCCATATTTCAGTCTACAATTGAAGATCTAAGACTATTTTCCCCCTCCCCTCCCCACAGGTTCTCTAGTCTTGGACAAGAGTCCGGCTCCGGCTGGCAGTGGTCCTAACGTGGCTACGGGAGCGAGCCTGCAGTCCCAGGACAATAACACGGCTAAGGTCCATGGACAGATTAACCTGGCCCAGCTTCGCTTCCAGCACATGCAGCAACAAGTCATGGCTCAGCGAATTCAGCAACGCATGCACCAGATGAGACCCATCCTTCCCGTTGCCCAGCAGTCCAGGCCTCCTGGCCCACCCATGGGCCAGCAACAAGCACCTCTCTCTCCCAGCAACCAGGTGAGCTCCGACAATCTAACATTTGCTTTGATTCTGAATAACGGTCAGTCACGGACACCGTTGTTTTACCTCAGAAAGCCAGGTTCAAAGGCGGCTGGAGGGCGGCCTCCGGTCGGGGGGAAGTTGGGGGGCGCTTCCTGGGGGAGCTGGGGGGTTCCCATTCTGGATGACTATTACAAGTATTATAATTAGTCTGTGTGATCTCCATCTAGCTCCCAATGCATACAAGCCCATAATGCTGAGCATTTAAGTGAGAATTCATTCTCTAACCAAGTGCTTCAAAGTTCTGAATCCTGAATAACCTTTTTCTTTAGACTTGCTTAATGAAGGATGTTTTAGATTTTAATGGCTGTACTTCAACATGAGAAATTACTTTCTTGTCCGAACTTCAAAAATTTTGTTCTTTGTAATTGAGATTGGTAATTTAAATATAAAGGACTAGACTCGATCAGTTTGAAAACTGGGGGCACTGAGTGGTGCACTGGCCTTTTACCCCAGGGGATTGGGGGTTCAAATCCAGACCAGACTAATCGGAAGAAAGTCCCCTCAGCCTGCTACCTGAGTCCTATGTGAAGTGAGTCTCTCCATGTCTCGATCCATGGTTTGGGTGCGGGTCTACACAACGCAAAAGTGGCCCTAGTTCAGCACAAATTGTCAACCTCGCTCCAAGAGGTCCAAGAATGTTTGGCGTGGGATATGGAAAAATAGTCACATTGGAGGGTAGAGTAGAGGGAGCTTTACTCTGTGTCTGGCCGTGCTGTACCAGATCGGGGACAGCTTGATAATACCTCAGGGTGCCTGCACTGGAGAGGGTTCCATTTCCCAGGACTAAGTTCTCTCAGCTTCAAGAACAGAAGGAAAATCACGGAATAAAGTCGGAACAAAAGTTAGTGGGCCAAATTGTTGCTGTCAACTCCAGCCTCACCTGACACAGTCCACTCACACAATCTCCTTATCCAGACAAAATCTAGGGTTTAATTTTCCTGATTAGGAGCTATCTTTGCAGCAGAATATTTGTGTGCCCAGATATACAGATTACAGTGTAATAACGGGAGACTGCTGCAGTATTCAAGTAACGTGTATCTCAGCGTTCCGTGTATCACTCATTGAGCATGGATGGGTTTTGAAAGGGAAAAGTTTAACTTTTGGAACAGTCAGCACCTGGTTCTCATTTCCATTTTATGGTGAAAATTTTGACGCATTATTGAGGGTGAGGGAGGTTGGTACTGGGGAATGGGACACTTTCCATCTCCACCACCCACTGTCAGAGTGAGGCTTACTCTAAGGTTCAGGACAGCACGGTTAGATGGGGAGTAGACCTCCCCCCAACAGTATGCCCAATGGCCCCACACTCACCAGTGCTGCCTTTTGCCACTTTCCACACCAGCCATCCTGTGGTCTTTCTGAGTGAGCTTGCCAATCTAGCGCCAACTAATGCTGAGTCCGCGCCTTGTGCTGTGGGCCCATACCCAATAGGAGCTGGATTGAGATCACCCAAACATGTTTCATTCGGGATCCTTGTGGCCAGTAGACGGGCAGAGAGACCATTGTCCCATCAGTTTGGTTGTATTTGACCCTGGATCTCGAAGTGTGAGGGTCATTGGCTAAATCACTGCATCAACCCAGTCTTCACAACTTAGAATCATAGAATCTTACAGCACAGAAAGAGGCCATCCGGCCCATCGTGCCTGTGCTGGCTCTTTTTTAAAAAATCCTACCCATTAGTCCCACTCTTCTGCTCTTTCCCCATAGCCCTGCAGTTATCTCCCCTTAAAGTATTTATCCAATTCCCTTTTGAAAGTTACTTTTGAATTTGCTTCCACTGCCCTTTCAGGCAGTGCATTCCGGATCATAACTTGCTGCGTAAATGTTTTATAAATACATCAAGAACAAGAGGATAACTAAGGAAAGAGCCTATTAGAGACCAAAAATGTAACCTATATTTGGAGGCGGAAGATGTTGGTATGGTTCTTAATGAATACTTTGCATCTGTCTTCACAAAAGAGAGGGACGATGCAGACATTGTAGTTAAGGAGGAGTGTGGAATATTGGATGGGATAAACAGTGAGAGAGGAAGTATTAAGGGGATTAGCATCTTTGAAAGTAGATAAATCACCAGGGCCTGATGAAATGTATCCCAGGCTGTTAAAAGAAGCAAGGGAGGAAATAGCGGAGGCTCTGACCATCATTTTCCAATCTTCCCTGGGTACAGATGTGGTGCCGGAGGATTGGAGGACTGCTAATATTGTACCGTTCTTAAAAAGAGAGAGATAGATCGAGTAATTATAGGCCAATCAACCTAACCTCGGTGGTTGGCAGATTATTGGAATCAATTCTGAGGGACAGGATAACCCGTCACTCAGAAAGGCATAGATTAATCAAGGACAGTCATCATGGATTTGTTACGGGAAGGTTTTGTCTGAGTAACTTGATTGAATTTTTTGAGGAGGGTCGATGAGGGTAGTGCGTTTGATGTAGTCTATGTGGATTTTAGCAAGGCTTTTGACAAGGTCCCACATAGCAGACTGGTCAGAAAAGTACAAGCCCATGGGATCCAAGGGAGAGTGGCAAGTTGGATCCAAAATTGGCTCAGTGGCAGGAAGCAAAGGGTAATGGTCGATGGGTGTTTTTGTGACTGGAAGGATATTTCCAGTGGGGTTCCGCAGGGCTCAGTACTCGGTCCCTTGCTTTTTGTGGTATATATTAATGATTTCTACTTGAATGTGGGGGGCACGATTAAGAAGTTTGCAGATGATACAAAAATTGACCCTGTGGCTGATAGTGAGGAGAAAGCTGTAGACTGCAGGATGATATCAATGGACTGGTCAGGTGGGCAGAAAAATGGCAAATGGAATTCAATCCGGAAAATTGTGAGGTAATGCATTTGAGGAGGGCAAACAAGGCAAGGGAATACACAATAAATGGGAGGATACTGAGAGATGTAGAGGAAGTGAGGGAACTTGGAGTGCATGTCCACAGATCTCTGAAGGTAGCAGGACAGGTGGATAAGGTGGTTAAAGAGGCATACAGGATACTTTCCTTTATTAGCCGAGGCAAAGAATATAAGAGCAGGAGGTTATGCTAGAACTGTATAAAACACTAGTTAGGCCACAGCTTGAGTACTGTGTACAGTCCTGGTCACCACATTACAGGAAAGATGTGATTGCACTAGAGAGGGTACAGAGGAGATTTACGAGGATGTTGCCAGGACTGGAGAATTTTAGCTATGAGAAAAGATTGGATAGGCTGGGGTTATTTTCTTTGGAACAGAGGAGGCTGAGGGGAGATTTAATTGAGGTGTGCAAAATTATCTGGGGCCTATTTCCCTTAGCAGAGATTTGTTTGGAATACCCTGGAGGCAAAGTGATTGGTAGAAGGATTAGAGGGGAGCTGAAGAAAATTTTTTTCACCCAGAGGGTGGTGGGGGTCTGGAACTCGCTGCCTGAAAGGGTGGCAGAGGCAGAAACCCTCAACTTATTTAAAAAGTACTTGGATGTGTACTTGAAGTGCCGTAACCTACAAGGCCAAGGATCAAATACTGGAAAGTGGGATTCGGCTGGGTGGCTCATTTTTGGCCGGCCTGGACACAATGGGCCGAATGGCCTCTTTCTGTGCCATAAATTTTCTATGATTCTATGAAATAAATTTCTCCTTATCTCGCCTCTGGTTCTTTTGCCAATTATCTTAAATTTGTGTCCTCTGGTTACCAGTTCTCCTGCCAGTGGAAACAGTTTCTCCTTATTTACTCTATCAAAGCCCTTCATGATTTTGAACACCTCTCTCTCTCCGTAACCTCCTCTGCTCGAAGGAGAACAATCCCAGCTTCTTTAGGCTCTCCAATCTTTTACAATACAGTAACCGGTAACTGATTTATTCTGTACATTCATTGGTACAGTCCCCACCGCTTTATAGAACGGGCAGGTTTGTGCGAACGCAATTTGCCCGCCTTATGCGATGGTCGGTATAACGCGGTAGCGTTTTACAGACTGTCAGAGAGAGGACAGTTAAAATTCACACTGCAGCAATTAGTTACTTTCAAATCTGGGCCGTTTACTACAGCTGGAAAGGTAAAGAGTTCTTTCTTTGTTTGGTCAGTCCTCAATGGGGGGAAATCTCTGAAAATATAAAATTTTAAACAAACTCTGCATCAATAAGGCTCTTTAATTACATGCAGTGCACCTTAATGAGGTGAGAACTGGTGAGTAAACACAGATGCTTCTGCCTGAAGTAAACGGAGTATTAAGACGCTATAACCGGCAAGTTTGAAATTGACATCAATACAAGTGGTTAACGGTTATCGTTTTACCGGCTGATATAAGGGACTGCCCGTTTTAAACGTGGACGTTTGAAGTGGTGGGGACTGTATTTTAATAAGAACCTGCAGGAGAGAGACTGCTGAAGCTCACTGGTTTGTCTTGTGCTCAGTCCCTGCAGCCGCCTCGCCTCATCAGTCTGCAGAGCCTGCAGAGGAGCAATCCAAATGCGCCGCCCACCTCGGCCCATCAGCTGCGAATGCCTCCCAACGCAGTCAGGATGGCCGGCCCCCAGCAGCACGGTGGGCCGCAGCATCACATGACGACCAGCCCACTCATGAGACAGGTAAGCCGGGAGGGATGAGAGGTCTTAGAAAGACTTGTGGGGTCGGGTTAAGGGAAAAGCCAGGCGTTGTCTTGTATGCGGAGTATTCTCGTTGCTGTCGGAGGTATTTGGACTCCTTGCCGGATGGTTTCAATCTGTTCTGCACCGCTGTTGCTCAGCTAAATAGCAGGGTGCATTCAGAGACACCAAGTAACTTTTAAGTTTTCCCAGATAGCAGTACGGTGGTGTAGCAGTTAAGTTATTGGACTAATAATCCGGAGGACATGAGTTCAAATCCCATCATGGCAGTTTGAGAATTTGGATTCAGTTTAATAAATCAGTGGTATCAGTAAAAGTGACCATGAGGCTGTTGGATTGTCGTAAAAACCCAACTGGTTCACTAATGTGCTTTAGGGAAGGAAATCTGCTGACCTTACCCAGTCTGGCCTATACGTGACTCCAGTCCAACACCAACGAGGTTGACTCCCTCTGAAGTGGCCTAGAAAGCCACTCTTGTATCAAACCACTACAAAGAATACTGCAGCCCTTCAAGAAGGAAGCCCACCACCACCATCTTCTCAAGGGCAACTAGGGGTGGGCAATAAACGCTGGGCTTTGCCAGCGACGCTCATACCCTGAGAACTAATGAATTAAAAAAAAGCCTGTTTTGTAGTTGAGTAAATCCCAAGATTGGCCTCCACCTGTTTAGGACCAGAAACCATCATTACATTTCCTGAGACAGACCTGCCATTCGCCCGCACACTTCCTGCTGGTCTCTCCAGGGACTGTGTCCGGGAGGGGCTCCGTTTATTTTAACCGGGGGGGGGGGAGGTGACTACTCTGAACGCGGCCGACATTGCTGGTAGCTTGTTTTCCCCAGGGTCACCTTCATGTTAGTACCAGGGATAGCCTGAAGTTCTGACCCCCTGACGCCATGAACTCTTCCCCCGCCCCCCCATGTTAAAGTGGATGGAGCTGCCCTGGAGCTCGGGTAGTCCCTCTTCAACAGTAGAATCACTGGAGCAGCTCGGGAGGGGAGAGGATCCAAAATGGCAGATTGGGGAGGTAAGCGGTATTTTTGAAATCATGGCATTGGAGAAAATGCCCTTCCATCCCAGCTAAAACTGCCCCTCACACTCTCTTACTTTATGAAGACCACCTCTTTTGCTCCAATGAAGTGTACAGAACCGGTTTCTCCTCAACCGACTTTGGCTTACATTGAGGACTTTAGTAGGGAACCATCTGCTGTATTACCAGATCAAGGGGAATGGCTGGGGTTTTCCATAGCTGAAACGGTAACTAAGGTGTGTGCCGGTGGGCGTAGCATGAACCCGCTCTGCTGATTTGCTGTTGGTGGCAAAGTTGCCCTTGGTGATAGGTTGGCAGTGTGAATGATACAGCACCGATGGCCGCAGTTGGATTTGGCTGGGAGGTCTAATGCGGTGCCATCTCTGTCCACACTGACACAATACCTACCCCCTCCCTCCTCCCCCTCCCCTCGGTGTTGTTGAAGGCTGATAGGCTTCGTGTAGATCGGTGGACGAAATGACCTGTTTTTAAATCGTTCACGGGATGTGGGCGTCGCTGGCAAGGCCAGCATTTATTGCCCATCCCTAATTGCCCTTGAGAAGGTGGTGGTGAGCCGCCGCCTTGAACCGCTGCAGTCCGTGTGGTGAAGGTTCTCCCACAGTGCTGTTAGGTAGGGAATTCCAGGATTTTAACCCAGCGACAATGAAAGACCAGCGATATATTTCCAAGTTGGGGTGATGTGTGACTTGGAGGGGAACGTGCAGGTGGTGTTGGTCCCATGTGCCTGATGCCCTTGTCCCTCTAGGTGGTAAGGTCGCGGGTTTGGGAGGTGCTGTCGAAGAAGCCTTGGCGAGTTGCTGCAGTACATCCTGTGGATGGTACACACTGCAGCCATGGTGCGCCAGTGGTGAAGGGAGTGAATGTTTAGGGTGGCGGATGGGGTGCCAATCAAGCGGGCTGCTTTGTCCTGGATGGTGTCGAGCTTCTTGAGTGTTGTTGGAGCTGCACTCATCCAGGCAAGTGGAGAGTATTCCATCACACTCCCGACTACCATTCCAACTCCGGGCAGGCCAGCGAAACAACTTTGCTGTGGGTGTACTTTCAGACTCTTTGCCCCAACTGTTGGATAAGGTGCTACCACCAGCTAAATAGATGTGGACTGACATGTCAAAGCAATGTCCAGGCTTGGCTTGGACGGTTAATTCCAAGTGGATGAATTGGGCAATGTCACCAGGGCGGACTCTATATCACCAGGACTACAAAGGATTATGGGTCATTGCATTGATTGACTTTGAGACTCCAGCTCAGATCTTAAAAGTCTTTAATGCCTCCGCTCATCTCTTGGAACCATCTCAAAACTTCGTATAACAAGTTACTTTTGAAATGATTTTTTGATATGGAGCTAAACGTTTTGCCCATTGTATAGGATTTCTTTTCTCCCTTGCTCAGAAAAAAGAGGTCAAGCATCAGGCGGGTCTCTGTAGCTATTTTCTAACTTTAAAGAATTTAATTTGACATACAGACATGACAGTCTTTACCAGAAAGAAAGTAGTAGCTTCTCACAACCTTTTTCTAGTGAGTGCAATGCAAGGTAAAGGATTGATCACGTTCTTTGCTCTTGTGAGAATAAGAAGTTCCCTCTCCTATGCTGTCTTGCCCTGACGTCGTTTGTGGTTCTCCTGAAAACCTTTGTAGAATGGGCTGTTTCATATGTTTTTCCTTCAAAATCTACTGTTGAACATCATACCATATATGGGTTGTTTTTCGAATTTATCAGTTCCTCAGGCCTTGTTGGAAGTACTGGCCTTATAGCTTATCAACAAGGCACCATTCAATTGTGCTACCACATACTCTGCTCTCTCCAAACATCCTGGACAATAAGCAAAGACCATCATGAACTCTGATTTTGGTCAAGCTGTGTTCTTTTCGTCTTCCTTAAAAATAGGTATTAAAAGTCCAAAATCCTTTCGTAGCAAGGTCCCACAAACAGCAATGAGATGAATGACTATATACTCTGTTCTTGGTGCTGCTGGTTGAGGGAAGAATGCTGACGAGGACACTCGGAGAGCTCCCTGCTCGTCTTTGAAGAGTGCCATGAGATTGTTCACGTGAACCATCAGAACAGGCAGACACGGCCTCCGACAGTGCAGCACCTCCCTCAGGCCGGCACTGAAACGTCAGCCTAGATTATGTGCTCACGCCCCTGGAGTGGGGCTGGGACCCATGACCTTCTGGATTAGAGAGTTATCAACTGAGCCATGCTGACTTGGAGATAGACCATTCAGCTGATTTTTGACGTGGCATCAGTTACTTTCCATTAAGTTCAGATCCAGATTAAAACAATGCACATAAAATACTGGATTTATTCAGAATTCAATTGATATGACCACCTGTTAGCTTCAGCAGTAAAGCAAGACCCCATGGGATGATTGGCATGTTTTACATGGTTCCGTATGGTGGGCCACCAGTGTCCATTGAGAAGACTGGCCCTTGCTTCAAAGGCTGGAAGTGATGGGGAATAAACTGAGATGATCTGAATTCAGTTGAGTTGAAGTTGACTTGAATAGTGTTAAACCACTGTAAAATGGGTGAAGAATCCACAAGGGATTTACATCTAGTGAAGGACAGTAACTTTCTTCAAAGCAACTGGCAAACCACATGGACAGTGTGATTCACATTGGGTAGGTTTTATGAATGCGTGCTCCCAGCGTGGACCTTTGTGCATCGCGAGTGCACATCTTCACATTATGAAGATTCTCATCCTTGTGTTCAAATCCCTCAGTGGCCTCACCCCTCCCTTTCTCTGTGACTTCCTCCAAGAACTCTCTGTTCCTCCAGTTTTGGCCTCTTGTCCATCCCCCACTCCCTTTGCCCCACCACTGGCGGCCATGCCTTCAGCTACCTCGGCCTTGAGCTCAGGAATTCCCTCCCCAAACCTCTCCACCTTGCTCTCCTCCTTTAAGACGCTGCTTAAAACTGACCTCTTTGACCAAGCGTTTGGTCACCTGACCCAACATCTCCTTCTTTAGCTCGGTGTCCATTTTTGTCTGATTTACGTTCCTGTGAAGCACCTTGGGACGTTTTACGACGTTAAAGACGCTTTATAAATGCAAGTTGTTGGGTGAATTCAGGCACTGTGGTTAATGGGCCCGGCAATATCTTCTGCAGGTTTTCTAAACTAGGGTTTTATTCTTTGATTCCCGTTTGGAAGAAAAAAAATAATTTTTCCATTTTTCTCTAGACTGGCCAGGGCACTTGGAGTAAAAGTGCATCCACACCTGACCCTATCCCCCTCACTGCTCTGCCTTCTGCATTGTGTGTAGGCCAAAGGATTGTGTGCAGCTAGAGGAATCAGAAAGAGGAGAGATGTGTACACGTTTTAACAGATGAAGCAGGGCTGGAGGAATCTTTTAATAGGAGATTGAGGCAAAGTGTATATTGAGCAAACAAATGATGAAAGGCCTCGCCTGTATTTTTAGAATGATTGGCCATCAGAAGGGGAGAAGTACACATCTAACCTTCTCGTACGTCCCAGGTACAGGCAGCCCTGTGTACTCCTCAGTATTGGAAGTAGTCTCTTATTCTGGCGTCCTAAGGTGATCGAAAGGTGCTTTGTATACTGTGACGTTAGCGTCACTTCGAATGGTAAAGCCGCAGTATAAATCCAGAGTCACCCGACCTGACTCCGGAGAGCCCCGGAGGAGGTAGTCTCCGACCCACTTGGGTTTAGCATTACATGAAGTATGTCTTCAAAAACTGGGATTTTGGCTTGATTTCCTAAACACATATAAATGTACCTCTGCTTAATTTAAACGTTTAGAATATGCAAACTCTCCTACCCACGCTCTCTTAAAGTACTAGTTTTTAACTTGAGGGAGTGGCGTGCGTGAGCACATGCACACACCCCTCGTCTGAGCAGGCGAACTGTGGTTCCACTCAGCCAGTGTAACCAAAGGCACTGCCTGACTGGAACCCAATACTGCAGCGAAAGAGAGATTTTGGGGGTGGGTGAGGCAGGAGAGAATTCAATGACTTCAATGTGTTTTGGTCCTCAAAAGGGTGATCCATTGTTCTAATTTGTGACGGCCAATTCTTGGAGAGCACATGACATATTTTGTGCCCAGCCTACTTGGCTTAATTTCATTCTTCCCTCGCTAATATTATAATAGAAGAGAAACACTTACATTTATCACGTGACTGTCTCAAAACCCTTCATACCCAATTAATTATTTTTGATGTGCGATGACTAAGGTTGCACAGTGGGTGTTAAGCAGACCAATGTGACAGCCATTTTGCACATGGCAACATCCCACAAACAGCATGGGATGGGTCACAGTTGACTTGGTGCTGGTTGAGAGAGGAATGTTGGCCAGGATACCAGGAGAGCGTCCTGCTTTGCTTCACGCAGTGCCACAGGATCTTTAACCGCCACCTGAAACAATGGGACAGGCAGACAGGGCCTCGATTTAACGTCTCATCTGAAAGACGGCACCTTCGACAATGCAGCACTCCCTCGGTGCTGCACTGGAGTTTGCGTCTAGGCAATGAGTTCAAGGCGTAGAGCTTGACCCAGAAGCGAGGGTGCTGCATACTGAGCCCAGCTGACACTTATCAGTCTGTAAATTAGTTACTTGAGGCCATCACTGTGCTTTATCACTGTTACCTTTTTTGCCCCATTTTCCTCAGCACTGCATTCCTGGAAACTCAAGACCCTTCCCAGTAGCCAGCACTACAACCCCCTCTTATCCTTCCATGGTCTTTTTGACTGCAAGTGACGGATTTGCCTCCAAAAACCCGATTCCAATGACCGAGCTGCTCCCATCAGTTACCAACCCTGAACATCTATCCTGTCTTCCCAATATTCCTCCAATTCAGGTAAAAACAAACACAGCAGAACACAGGGGCAGGGTGAGCCAACCCTTTGCCAAGGTACAGGTTGTGGGGGGGGGGGGGGCGGGGGTAAGAATTTAAAGAAAATTTTTAAAAGTTTGTTGCATTGCTGAACACTCAATGGTATCCCCCAGTCCGCTGGACGTTGCTCCCATTTTACTTATTCAGGTGAGTCAGGTGAACACATTTTGTACAACAGCATCCACCTCTGAGTACAGAAAAAGCTTTACATGCTCAATCCCAGCCGACCAGCAGTTGAACTCGTTAACCTAGACGCTCACTCCAGTGCAGCACCAAGGGAGTGCTACATTGTCGGAGGTGGTGTCCTTTGGATGAGACTTAAACCGAGGCCCTGTTTGCCTGTCCCATTGGTTCAGGTGGATGTTAAAGATCCTATAGCACTGCGTGAAGCAAAGCAGGCCATTCAACTGGTATCCTGGCCAACATTCCACTCACCAACAAATTAACAGTGACCCATCTCATGGTTGTTTGTGACCTGATGCTGAGCGCAAAATGTCCGCCGCGTCGGTCTGCATAACATCACACAAGGCACAACATTAGTGACATAACACAAAGCAACACGATGTACAACTCATTCTTTCACTGTGTGCCTTATGGGCTTTATCCGCATGCATGCAGCAAGAGAGAGATTCTGAGGGGAGCAGTCAAGTGATGAGCCAGGACAGTTTAAACACAATCAGTAACGGGGGAAAAAATTGGTTAGCAGGTGTGGAATGGCGTAGCTCTGAGGGGAGTCCTGAATTGGGGGTGCCATGAAAGTTGTCAGCACTTCAAAAACAACTTGCATTTATATAGCGTTATAACAGAGTAAAATGACCCAAGACGCTTCACAGGAGCGTTATCAAATAAAATTTGACACCGAGCCACATATGGAGATATTAGGACAGGTATGATACAGCACAGAAGGAGGCCATTCGGCCCATTATGCCTGTGCCGGCTCTTTGAAAGAGCTATCCAATTAGTCCCACTCCCCTGCTCTTTCCCCATAGCCCTGTAAATTTTTTCCCTTCATGCATTTATTAAATTCCTTTTTGAAGTTTACTATTGAATCTGTTTCCACCACCCTTTCAGGCAGTGCATTCCAGATCATAACAACTCGCTGCATTAAAAAAAAATGTCCTCGTTTCACCTCTGGCTTTTTTGCCAATCACCTTAAATCTGTGTCCTCTGGTTACTGACCTTTCTGCCACTGGAAACAGTTTCTCCTTATTTACTCCATCAAAACCATTAATAATTTTGAATGCCTATTAAATCTCCCCATAACTTTCTCTGCAACCCCAGCTTCTCCAATCTCTCCATATAACTGAAATCCCCCATCCCTGATACCATTCTAGTAAATCTCTTCTGCACCCTCTCTCAGGCCTTGACATCTTTCCTAAAGTGTGATGCCCAGAATTGGTCACAATACTCCAGCTGGGGCCCAACCAGTATTTTATAAAGGTTTAGCATCACTTCCTTGCTTTAAGCCAATGATCCCGTTTGCTTTTTTAAGAGCCTTCTCCACTTGTCCTGCCACCTTCAAACATTTATGTACATATACCCCCAGGTCTCTCTGTTCTTGCACCCACTTTAAAATTGTACCATTTAGTTTATTTTGTCTTTCCTCATTCTTCTTACCAAAATGCATCACTTCACACTTCTCTGCATTAAATTTTATCTGCTACGTGTCTGCCCATTTCACCAGTCTGTCTATGTCCTCCTGAAGTCTGGTACCATACTCCACATTGTTTACGACATTTCCGAGTATTGTCCTCTGCAAATTTGCAATTATACCCTGTATACCCAAAAAGAGCAGTGGTTCTATTCGCGATCCCTGGGGAACACCACTGTATACTTCCCTCCAGTCTGAAAAACAACCGTTCACCACTACTCTTTGCTTTCTGTCCCTTAGCCAATTTTATATCCATGTTGCCACTGTCCCTTTAATCCCATGGGCTTTAATTTTGCTAACAAGTCTGTTATCTGGTACATTATCAAATGCTTTTTGAAAGTCCATATACACATTAACCGCACTACCCTCATCAACCCTGTCTGTTACTTCATCAAAGAACTCAAACAAGTTAGTCAAACACGATTTTCCTTTAACAAATCCGTGCTGACTTTCATTTATTAGCCCATACTTTTCCAAGTGCCAATTAATTTTATCCTGGATTATTGTCTCTCAAAATTTCCCCACCACCGATGTTAGCCTGTAATTGCCCGGTTTATCCCTCTTCCCTTTTTTGAACAGGGGGTGTAACATTTGCAATCCTCCAGTCCTCTGGCCCCCATACCTAAGGAGGATTGGAAGATTGTGGTCAGAGCCTCCACAATTTCCACCCTTACTTCCTTTAGTAACCTAGGATGACTTTTCTACTTTGAGTACTGCCAATCTTTTAAGTACCTCCTCTTTATCTATTTTTATCCTATCCAATATCACTCCTACCTCCTCCTTTACTGCTACGTTGGCAATATCCTTTTCTCTAGTGAAGACCGATGCAAAGTACTCGTTTAGTACCTCTGCCTCCACGAGAAGCTCTCCTTTTTTGTCCCTAATCGGCCCCACCCTGCCTTTGACTACCCTTTTACTATTTATATGTTTATAAAAGACTTTTGGGTTTCTTTTATGTCAGCCGCTAATCTATTCTTATACTCCTCTCTCTTTGTCTCTTTATACTTCCTGTATTAAGCCTGGTTCTCTATTGTATTATGAGACTTACATTAGTCACAAGCCTCCTTTTTCTGTTTCATTTTAATCTCTTTGGCCCAGAAATTGCTCTGAGTGGTGAACCAGTAGTGCTCACCGCTCTTTAGGTTTGAACTGAGTCACGAAGTTACCGCATTAATTTTGGCAGCGATTTACTTCAAATTCCAGTTCAAAAAGCTGTGGTGTTCTTTCCCGGGCTGTGTCAGCAGGGAAAGGATCTCTCGGTCCCCTCCACTAATCAGCTTGAAGCAAGCCACGTTGTGAGAACCAGGAAGTGTCAGACAAGACTAGTAAATGTACTATAAAATCAGATAGAGAAAGCGAAATAAAGAGAGGGTAAAATTAAAAGACTGAGATAAAAGAGACAAAGAAAAAGTAAAAAAAATTTGTTTTTTTAATTAATTTTTTTTAAATGTCCAAAAACTCTTAAAATTAGGAGTAATGAGACTCCATATTTTTAAAAGTTAATTTTCAGAGCTAAAGAGGTTGTTTGGCAGTCATCAACACTTACCACTCCGTTAAAAGGTAGTTTAGACCTGCTATAGCTCTGTACCTTTTTTCTGGCGAGATTAGTTAGTTTCCAGCTGGGCAGGAGAGCAGGTTGGCGCTGGTCCGTTGATTCCAGCCTGTGATATCTCTTAATGTGAAGCTGTCAGATCAGCAGGTAATCACGAAGAGCAAGTTCCGGATTTCTGCGTTTGACTGCATATGTGCGGTCACTGGAACTTGCTCTTTGATTTGCCCATTAATTACGGAGACCTCTGTTAGGCTCACCATTTATATTATGAGCAATTTCCGGCCCTATATCTTTAGTCACCCAGGGAGCTCTAATTTGAATGCCCTTCCTTGGTCAAAGAGGTTAGTTTTAAGGAGCGTCTTAAAAAAGAGAGAGAGAGAGAGATGGAATTCCAGAGATTAGGGCCTAGGCAACTGAAGGCACAACCGCCAATGGAGGGGCAAAGGAAATCAGGGATGCACAAGGCCATATTTCAATTCTCAGAGGGTTGTAGGGCTGGAGGAAGTTACTGAGATAGGGAGGGGCAAGGCCATGGAGGGATTTGAAAACAAGGATGAGAATTTTAAATTTGAGGTGATTGGTTCTTATCAAGATACTTCGGCTGGGGAAGGGAAGATTTTCCATCTACCACCCACTCTAATCTCTAATTGAGGCAAATAGCATAGATGCATTTAAGGGGAAGCTCGATAAGCGCACAAAGAAGAAAGGAATTGATAGGTTTGCTGATAGGGGTAGATGAAGTAGGGAGGGAGGAGGCTTGTGTGGACATAAACGCTGGCATAGACCAGTCGGGCCGAATGGCCTGTTTCTGTGCTATGGACTCAATGTAATCGGACACAAATCAAATGTAATGAACACTCTCTTTTTCTCTCCCCCTCCCGCCCCCAATATGATGAACCTCTTCCTTGGATAGTTCAGTGGGTAAATGCTTGGGTGTTAATATATACAATACTTGACTTAGTCAGGAGTCAGAAGATCAGTGGTTTAATCTCAGCTGTGACCAAAATTAGCTTCTCAAGGTGGGTGGAAAGAGGAGGGAAATTAATTTAGAGTGGAGAGCTTTGTCTATGAGTTAAGTGGCTTCCTTACATGTTGAAAATTCACCAATATGTTTCAACCCTTACTCTCTCTGGTGCAGCCACTTGTTAACGTGGTTTTGATGTGTGTTATACTTTCCATCATTATGGCCTGATTAATGGCGTCAGCATAAAAGCTCTCCAGATTCAACCCTCATTCCACAGTAGAATTTAAATCATAATCCTTATTCAGAGCATCTATGAACTTTCACCTACTTTAAAAAGGGATGGAGAATTATTCAAGTTTGCCATTTAAACGATGAAAGAAAGAAATAAAGACTTGCATTTTTATAGTGCCTTTCATGACCTCAGGATGTCCCAAAGCATTTTACAGCCAATGAATTACTTTTGAAGTGTAGTCACTGTTGTAATGTAGGAAACGTGGCAGCCAATTTGTGCACAGCAAGATCCCACAAACAGCAATATGATAAATGACCAGATAATCTGTTTGTGTTGTTGGTTGAGGGATAATATGGGCCAGAACACCGGGGAGAACTCCCCCTCTCTTTGAAATAGTGGCATGGGATCTTTTACGTTGACCTGAGAGGGCAGATGGGGCCTCGGTTTAACGTCTCACCCGAAAGACGGGGGTAAAACTGGTCTTCGGCAGTAGCGCAAAATGGGCGATAGCAAATTGGCCGCCTGTTTTACAACCCGCCCGATTTTTTTTCTGTTGACTCTCTGAGGACAGTCTCTCTGCCGGTTCCTTATCGTCCATTTTACCAATCTCATCCCAAGTCTTTTATAGCTGAGTCAAGTTCATTAATCGGTCAACTGGTGCATAATGTGACTATTTATAATACTTGGAAACGAGTGCTGAAACAGTATGTTTTGTTTCCTTCAAACTGCAGCTGGATGATGCAGGGACAGTATTGCTGGAAAGTTTATTGAACAGAGAGAGGAATGGCAATTGTATCCCAGCAAAACCTTCGGCAACCAGCACGAACCCTTCTCCTGGCCCTTCTGTCCCCTCTCCTGGACATACAGGTAACTCAGCAGTGCAGTTAAACCTCTTGCTGGCATGAGGCATTGACAGAATAGAGCTCGATGATGTACTTTGAAAACCAGTGCCCGCCACTAAAACTGGGGACCTGTGGAGATGGGGGTAAATTTCAGACCGTTAGTTATGGGTGGGTAGTCGAGCCCTTTATTTTGTGAAACCGTGGCAAAGGGCCACCAAGATTGGGCGGTGAGGTTTAATGAAGTAGTAATGATTAGGTGACGCCAAGTTTTTGTTTCAAAACCTGGAGACTTGCAGGAAAAAGACTGAGGAAGGTGAGGAGTTCCGCAGTTTTGAGATTGATGGATTTTTGGACTCTAGGGGAATCAAGGGATATGGGGATAGGGCGGGAAAGTGGAGTTGAGGTCAAAGATCAGCCATGACCTTATTAAATGGCGGAGCAGGCTCGAGGGGCCAGTTAGCCTACTCCTCCTATTTCTTATGTTGAGGGCCTGGGGAAGTTAGGAGAAAGAGGCAATGTTATGGGGAGCAAGAGGATATTTCTATCTTTGGAGGATTGAGAAAGGATAGCTTGGAGCAGCACTGACCGCAGTAGGATTGCTAAAACAGGCGACTGTCCGAGTGTGACATCATTGTGCCCCCCCCCCCCCGGTTTGTTTTTAAATAGTTTTGGAGATCCCAGGACATACACTGAGCTGAGCTCCTGCAGAGAGGTGTGCCCCAGTGGATTGACGTCTACCTGTGACCTGGGCAGGTGTCCAGTAACTGAATGAAGCCACCAATTCCTCTTGCAGGTAGCACCAGGTGGGATGGCTTCTGGGAACTGCATCCCGAGCCAGCCCGGACTGATGGGATGAAAAGCCTCCGCTATCTGTTGCCGTTAAGAATTTCGCTATATTTAATGTAATATATTTGGGTAGCTTCAACTGGGCCCACAGCATGAAATTGGACATTCGGTGAGGATGAGACCAGGTTTGGTTGGGATGCCCTCACTGTGCAATAGCCTGCCAACACACAGCCATGTACGAATCGCAAGCACTGCAGAAGGTGTGCCAGTTCCTCCAAGGGTTCGATATGTATCGGGCTCTCGGTGTTGTTTGTAGCCTGATGTACTTTCTCTTGTTTCCTAGGGTCAGTGACCGTCACCAGTGTCCATGTTCCAGGCCGCACATCCAGCACCTCCAGCAGCGGCAGCAGAGGGAGGTGAGGCCTGGTAGATCAGACTGCTTAATAATGAACCCTTTCCTAAACATCATCTGAACATGCTGATCTCGTTTTCTTATTCTTTATTTTCTCTCTTTCTCTTTCTCCCTCCTCTTTTTCTCTCGCACGCAGACACATCCCTGGGACAGAAATAGTGACATAGCCCCTGGGGAGCCTTGCAAATACCTAGATGCTCTGAGAGACCCTGTCCTAACTTACAAAAGATAGTGTCTGCTCTCTAAAGGGAAGCAGTGTCGCCGTTGCAGAAATAGTTTTTTATAGTATCCAACAAAAGAAACAATCATTCGAGTAAAGACAAAATATCGACAGTGACTACACTTCAAAAATAACTCACAACACTTCAAAACAAATTCATTGGGTGCAAAATGCTTTGAGGAGGTGTGAGAAAGATGGCCTTTCTTGCAAATGCAGAGTTCCCAAGACACTGTACTCGGAGCCTGGCCTCAGACAGACAGACACACACAAACCTCATTACTTTGTAGAATTCCTAGGTTCCCTTAGCGCACCCCACCGAGGGTCTGCAGATACTGGTTTCATAATAATGGCACTTTGGGTTAGCGCGCTGACCTTTCACCTCTGGAATGTGTGAGCCTTGGGCCTAGTAGTAAGCATTCCCTTTTCAGTGTCAGAAAATGCAGGATTCAAAGCTATTGGAAAATCAGCTGGCCATGCGCCCGTGGTTCTCTGTTAAACTGTCCGCTGTGTGTGAGGCCTGGCCAGTGGCATGGGGAGGGGTCCAGGAAAATATACTTTTTTTTTTAAGCTTCAGTCTTCCAGACTAGTCTTGTAAGTGATCCTAATTCCCTACGCCCTCAAAAGTGCTTCCTCTTGCACTAATATCTAGGTGAGCTTCATCGTTTGTCCGGGATAACGAACACCGGACCTTGTACTTGGATTGCTTGAGCTAGTGATTCTGTCCAATTCGGTTTCGGGATCCTCCTCGTCTTCGGGATGCTGCAAAGTAACACTACCCAAGATCGTACTTTAGACTTTAAATTTCAAAGAGTTTTATTGAGTAGTAATAGAACAAGCAAGTAACAATAGAAGTATAACATGTATATGTAATTCAAGTAGTTATCACTAGCTCCTCATAAATAGAAAATAATAAATGAACTCTAATGGTAAAGCTATTTATATATTGATTTTTTTTTTAAGTAGTTTTTTAAAATCCTTCCCTCACCAATAGCAGAAAGTTGTCTGTCTTATCTTCTCTTCGGAGACTCCAATCATACAACCTCTCTTCAAAGAATCCAAAGCAAAATTAGTGACTTGAAAAAGCGCAGGTTGATAAATAACCCCGGAAACAGTAAGAGCCAAGTATTTATGTAAATAACTGTGAAATTCAGAGCTGCCAGTCAGACACTTATCAAATCACACAGCATGTTTGTATTTGAATTTAGTCATTCAACTCCTCCCTAAAGCAAACTGCTTGGTTAGTAGCTGAACTGTATTAAGTTAATCTTAACCAGAGCCTGAATGTAAAAGCTCATATATTAATATCTGTCCTTAAAGGGGATATGCTGAACTAATCTTGTTCTTTCAGTTGTACCTCATCAAGCAGACTATCGAGACCTGAGTTTCAGCAGATGGCCCCAGTTGTTCGTCTAGAACCAATTAAAATCAAGCAAGAGCCCATTTCAGAGAGTGACCTGTGCGATTTTCCCATCATTGTGGTGAAGCAAGAGCCTGGGGAAGAAATCACGGATCCTCATGTGGTTAGTTTGAGCCTCTTAAAAGTCCAGCTAACACTGTTAAATTCCTAATGTTGAATTTTCCAATGACTTCTGCAGCTGTTGCAAAGATAATCAGGTGACTTTGAACCTCTGGTTCCCAAATCTCTCCACCACGAGGGGTTTTCCTTACCTCATGTCTGGGTCTGTTGTAGACTAATTGATGGAGATTGATTGCTATGATTAGTCAACAACTCAATTATCATTGCATGATGCGACTCCCAGGATGATAGAAGGCGAACTGGATGGACCTTTGGTCTTTTTTCGACTTGCAATTCTTGTGTAGGGAACAAACGTCCCTTTTGGGTAATGTGTAGCTTTCCACTGACTGGCGTGTAACTGACATCTGGTCATTATCACATTGCTGTTTGTGGGATCTTGCTGTGCGCAAATTGGCTGCTGCGTTTCCTACATTACAACAGTGACTACAATTCAAAAAGTACTTAATTGGCTGTAAAGCGCTTTGGGTCTTCCTGAGGTCGTGAAAGACGCTACATAAATGCAAGTCATTTTCTTTCACTTAACCTCTCCGTACACATCAACTCCCCCATCCACTGTCATCCCTCAACCTCACCATCTTGGTCTAATGCCTGCTGACATTGTTAATGGCGCTCTTTTGCATATTGGCTGTTCCCCTTCTCCTTCAAAACTGCCATCGTTGGCCCCCTCCTGAAGATGCCCCCCCTCTCCTCTGTGTCCCCTCCATCTCCACTTCTAATCTCCCTTTCCTCTCCTCTGTCCTGAAACGCATCACTGCCACCCAGCTCTGTGCTGACCTCTCCCACCATCCTCTCTTCAAATCCCTTCACTCCAGTTTCCTGCCACTAGGAATCCGATTGCCCCAGGGGAAGTCATGAAAATCGTCCTCGACAGCGAACCTCCTCCTCCTCCTCTCCGTTCAAATCGATATACAAGTTGTTAATCAACAAAAATCAAAAGCAAATTTTCATCTTGAACATGTTCTTTTTAATTATTGCTCATGAAAAGGATGAAAGCTCATTAAATTTTGTGCGTATTCGTCCGATTTTCCTGTCCCTGTGCAGGGCACCAGAAAGGTGCTGCTCCTGTCCAAGCCCAGAAGTCCGGGAATTCCAGTCCCAGTCATTAATGCCCCTCTCTGCTATATGGTCCCGCAGTAGACGAAGGCCCAACTTTGTGCTCAGGGAATACCATTCCCCCAGGGCGAAGGCCGGGAAAATTGGCCCTCATAACTTTTTTCCCCTCTCGCTGGTCTCCACTGGGTCCAATGGGGTGAAATTATGCCAAACGACATTGGCCTACAAATGGTAACCATGTTCGTATGAAATTCCTTTGCCTGGTATTTTAACACCAGCCTCTGTTGAAATAGTAAAGTCTCATAATAAGCATCCGTACAGTATCACACTGCACTGTCGGAGGCGCCGTCTTTCGGATGAGATTTTAAACCAGGGCCCCGACTCTCCCCTCAGGTGAATGTGAAAGACCCCATGGCACTATTCAAAGAGGAACAGAGAAGCCCAATATTTATCCCTCAACCAACATCAGATAATCTGCTTTTTTTTAAAAAAAGTGGTCAATTATCTCATTGCTGTTTGTGAGACCTTGCTGTGCGCAATTTGGCTGTTGTGTTGATGACATTGGGGCAACCCCAGTGTCACTCTTATTGTTCAACTCAAAGTAGGCATGTCCTCTGAAAGCCAAGTTACAAAATGAAAACATGTAGCTTCAGTCAGTGCTCACATAGAGGGGTAGGGAATGGGAAAACATGTAGCTTCAGTCAGTGCTCACATAGAGGGGGAGGGAATGGGAAATCTGATTCACCGGTGAGAGTTCTTCAAGAATTGGCTTTTTAAAAAAATTATTCATTCTCAGGATATGGGCGTCGCTGCCAAAACCGGCATTTATGGCCCATCCCTAGTTGCCCTCGAAGGTGGTGGTGAGCCGCCTTCTTGAACCGCTGCAGTCCGTGTGGTGAAGGTTCTCCCACAGTGCTTGTTAGGAAGGGAGTTCCAGGATTTTGACCCAGCGACGATGAAGGAGTGGCCGATATATGTCCAAGTCAGAACGGTGTGTGACTTGGAAGGGGAACTTGGTGGTGATGGTATTCCTGTGCAATTGTCGTCTCTCGCTTCACGTAAGCTGCATCATCAGATTTGTTCATGTAACCAGATTTCTTGAACTGTGTGTGATGCTTTGTTGACTCTAATTGAGGTCTGTGGGCCACCTCTCCTGGCAGCGTGGAGGAGCAGTATGGTCAAGAGGGGGAGAAATGTTCTTCTGTAAACTAGATACAGGAGCAAGGGAAGCATCTTTGAATGGGGGCGGGGGGGGGGTGGGGGTTAGTCGTTCAGAATGTGAGGGAGGAGGCCTGAGTGCGGCAGGCTGGTTTCTCGTGGGCCCAGGAACCCTGTGTGTCACACGGGGGATCCAATTGCTCGAAGACCAATGATCCTGGTGTGAAAGATGGTTGACAATCTTTCTGCAGAACCTTTCCTAACTGGACAGTATACCTTACAATATGTCAGGCAGGATCCCAAGGGTCACTGCTGTTGAATGAAAATCTCCAGCCACTGCATTAACCAATTGTCCTGACTGCAGATGGCAAGTTTTTAAAAATTAATTCTCGGGATGTGGGCATCGTCAGCATTTATTGCCCATCCCTAGTTGCCCCTTCGAAGGTGCTCGGTGGGCTGCCTTCTTGAACCGCTGCATTCCATCTTTGTAACAATTTGATAAAACTTGAGTGGCTTGCTAGGCCACTCCAGAGGGCAGTTAAGAGTCAGCCACGTTGCTGTGCAACATTAGGAGTTGGGTGTAGGTGACCCAGGGTCCTCTGGGACCCTGTAAGGTAATTCATTGGTCCATCCTCGTGAAAGTTCATTTTGGGCTCAGTTCTGCCGCTATGTTCTGCTCCCTTGACAGCATCCGTTATTTTCTCTCCCCTGCAGCTAACTAGCCAACAGAATACCACACCTCTCCTGTCCAGTATGTTGGTGAGGGACAGGCAGATGGACGGGCACCAAGACGGCATGGCCAAAGTGGATCCTCCAGATAGCACGGCGTCCCCCTCCTCCCATACCATAGCCCCCCACGACGGGCGGTCCCAGCCGACCAGCGCCTCTCACAAGCCGGCGCGGGCCGGAGGAGACAACAGCAAAGAGGATGATCCAAACGAGGACTGGTGTGCAGTCTGTCAGAACGGGGGCGATCTGCTCTGCTGCGAGAAGTGCCCCAAAGTGTTTCACCTCGATTGCCACGTGCCGACTCTCCTCAGCTTTCCAAGGTAAGGATTTGGCGCCTCCTAATCTGGTGACCGAAAGACTGCTTGAAAAGATGGGTTTTAAAAAGGCTTTTAAAGGTTATAATCACCTGTCTGTGTTTCTTTCTTTGTCCAAGTGTAGTAATTTTGACTTTGGACAATAGTGTAAAACGGGCGATATCTGATCAGCCGCCGTACTACACCTCTCGATTCTTATTTCCATTGGGCCGAGTGCTGCTTTTCTCCAATCAGTCAGTCTGTTCCCTGGACAAGTTATGCCCTCCGGTCCGCGTCACCCCCCCCGTCCCCCCCGCTGGTCCCACAGGTTACATCAAAACCTCGGCATCTCTCTCTCCCTCGGCAATAAAACAATTATGCACTGAACAATGGTTCAAGTATAATAATTTACCTAATATAACTTCTAAAAACTCGCTCTTCAGCTAGTTTCAAACCATTCAGAGAAACAAAGTGAGTCAGAGATCCTGTTGCAGTGTGAGGAAGGGCGACATTTCCACTCGCATTGATGGTGAGGCAGAGTGGGAGCGTGCCATTTGTTTATAATATGATATGCTGATAGAGTGAGATGAAGTAAGGAGGCCAGAGGCTCTTGTGGAGCATAATCACCAGCACAGACCCAGGCCGATTAGCCTGTTCTGAGGTGTAAATACTATGTAATACCAGGTAATATGTAATTCAGGACTGGGTCTTGCCAGCTCACAGTTAGAAGCTTCCTCAACTGTGAGGGAACTACACAGCCAGTCTGTCAACATCAGAGAAGGGATGATTCATAGAATCATAGAAAGTTGCGGCACGGAAGGAGGCCATTCGGCCCATCATGTCCGTGCAGCCACAAAGGAACTATCCAGTTTAATCCCACTTTCCAGCACTTGGTCCGTAGCCCTGTAGGCCACGGCACTTCAAGTGCACATCCATGTACTTTTTAAATGACTTGAGGGTTTCTGCCTCTGCCACCCTCTCAGGCAGTGAGTTCCTGACCCCCACCTCTCCTCTAATCCTTCTACCAATTACTTTAAATCTATGCCCCTGGTCACTGACCCCTCAGCTATGGGAAATAGGTCCTTCCTATCCGTTCTATCTGGACTCGTCATAAATTTTATACACCACAATTAAATCTCCCCTCAGCCTCTTCTGTTCCAATGAAAACAACCCCACCCTATCCAATCTTTCCTCATAGCTAAAATTCTCCAGTCCTGGCAACATCCTCGTAAATCTCCTTTGTACCCTCTCTAGTGCAATCACATCTTTCCTGTAATGTGGTGACCAGAACTGAATGCAGTACTCAAGCTGTGGCCTAACTAGTGTTTTGTACAGTTCTAGCATAACCTCCCTGCTCTTATATTCTATGCCTCGGCTAATAAAGGAAAGTATCCCGTATGCCTTTTCAACATTATCTACCAGTCCTTCTACCTTCAGGGATCTGTGGACATGCACTCCAAGGTCCCTTTGTTCCTCTACACCTCTCAGTAACCTCCCATTTATTGTGTACTCCTTGCCTTGTTTGCCCTCCCCAAATGCATTACCTCACACTTCTCCGGATTGAATTCCATTTGCCACTTTTCTGCCCACCTGACCAGTCCATTGATATCATCCTGCAGTCTACAGCTTTCTCCTCTCTATCAATCACAGCCAATTTTTGTATCATCTTCAAACTTCTTAATCGTGCCCCTTAAATTTAGGTCTAAATCATTAATATATACCACAAAAAGCAGGGGACCTAGAACTGAGCACTGTGGAACCCCACTCGAAACAGCCTTCCAGTCACAAACACCCGTCGACCATTACCCTTTGCTTCCTGCCACTGAGCCAATTTTGGATCCAATTTGCCACTTTCCCTTGGATCCCATGGGCTTTTACTTTTCTGACCTGTCTGCCATGTGGGACCTTGTCAAAAGCTTTGCTAAAATCCATGTAGACTACATTAAATGCGCTGCCCTCATCGACCCTCCTTGTTACCTCCTCAAAAAATTCAATCAAGTTGGTCAGACACAAGCTTCCCTTAACACATCCATTCTGACTGTCCTTGATCAATCTGTGCCTTTCTAAATGACGATTTATACCATCCCACAGAATTGTTTCCAATAATTTGCCCACTGCTGTGTTAAGGCTGACTGGCCTATAATTACTCGGTCTATTCTTTTTCTCCCTTTTTAAACAACGGTATAACATTAGCAGTCCTCCGTCACCACGCCTGTAGCCGGGGAGGATTGGAAAATGATGGTCAGAGCCTCCGCTGTTTCCTCCCTTGCTTCTCTTAACAGCCTGGGATACATTTCATCCGGGCCTGGTGCTACTTCGTTATTCCCCTTAATATTTCCTCCTTCACTATCTTTATCCCATCCAATATTTCACACTCCTCCTCCTCCTCCTCAACTACAATCTCTGCATCGTACTCCTTTTGTGAAGATAGATGCAAAGTATTCATTAAGAACTATACCAACATCTTCTGCCTCCACATATAGTTTACCCTTTTGGTCTCTAATAGGCCCTACTCTTTCCTTAGTTATCCTCTTGCTCTTTATGTATTTATAAAACATCTTTGCGTTTTTCTTAATTTTACTTGCCAGTATTTTTTCATGCCCTCTTTGCTTTCCTAATTTCCTTTCTTAATTTCACCCCTGCACTTTCTGTACTCCTCCAGACTTTCTGCAGTATTGAATTCTCAGTGTCTCACAGAAGCTTCCCTTTTATGCCTTATCCCTTTTATGCCTTATCTTACCCTGTATACTCCTTGACATCCAGGGGGCTCTAGATTTGGGAGCCCCACCCTTTTTCTTTGTGGGAACATATTTGCTCTGAATCCTCACTTTCTCCCCCTTAAATGCCTCCCACTGCTCTGACACTGATTTACCTTCAAGTAGCTGTTTCCAGTCCACTTTTGCTAAATCATTTCTCAGCTTAATAAAATTGGCCTTTCCCCAATTTAGAACTTTTACTCCTGTTCTATCTTTGTCCTTTTCTATAACTACATTAAATATAACTGAATTATGATCACTACCACCAAAATGCTCTCCCACTGATACTCCTTCCACCTGCCCAGCTTCATTCCCTAAAACTAAGCCCAGAACTGCCCCCTTTTGTTGGGCTTGCTACGTACTAGCTAAAAAAAGTTTTCCTGAATGCAATTTAAGAATTCTGCACCCTCTATACCTTTTGCACTGATTCTATCCCAGTTCATATTAGAGTTGTTGAAATCCCCTACTATTACTGCCCTATAGTTTTTACACTTCTCAGAAATTTGCCTACATATTTGCCCTTCTATCTCCCTCTGACTGTTTGGGGGTCTATAGTACACTCCCAGCAGTGTGATTGCCCCTTTTTTGTTCTTTAGCTCAACCCATATGGCCTCATTTGATGATCCTTCTAACTTATCATCCCTCCTCACAGCTGGAATTGTTTCTTTAACCAATATTGCCATCCCCCCTCCTTTTTTATCCCCCTCTCTATCTTGTCTGAAAACCCTGTAACCAGGAATGTTGCGCTGCCATTCCTGCCCCTCTTTAAGCCATGTTTCAGTAATAGTCATAATATCAAACTTCCACGTGTCTATCTGTGCCCTCAGCTCATCTGTCTTATTCACTAGACTCCTTGCATTGAAGTATATATCATTAAGCATTGCCAAACTCCTGTCTTGCTGTCTATTTTCTACCCTTTGTTTCCTCTGCCTTCCAAAATCGTTTACTAATTTTCTGCCTGCTATTTCCAGCTCTGCTTCTCTCCCTTCTGAATCTACGCTCAGGTTTCCATCCCCCTTCCAAGGTAGTTTAAACCCTCCCCAACAGCACTAGCAAACCTCCCTGCGAGGATATTGGTCCCGGCCCTAATGAGATGCAACCCATCTGGCTTGTACGGGTCCCACCTCCCCCAGAAACTATCTCAATGTCTCAGGAATCTAAAGCCCTCCCTCCTGCATCATCTCTTCAGTCACGCATTCATCTGCACTATCCTATTTCTATACTCAATAGTGCGTGGCACTGGGAGTAATCCGGAGATCACTACCTTTGAGGTCCTGCTTGTTAATTTCTTTCCTAGCTCCTTAAAATCTTCTTGCAGGACCTCATCCCCCTTTCTACCTATGTCTTTGGTACCGATATTCACCACAACCTCTGGTTGTTCACCCTCCTTCCTCAGAATGGGATGGTGTTTTGGGGACTGTCATTTGTCAGAACTGAAGCCCGAAAGAGAAGCAGGCAGTAAGGCCGGACATCGACCTCTTCCACAGCTCCCAATGCACCTCCATGGTGATAACCTCCCACTTGGTGGGCGCGAGAGGGCCTTAAAGGAGGAGGAGGAGGAGAATGAAACTAGCAGACGCTGTACATCCGGCTGTGCGAGTCGGATGTCCTCATCCAGTCCCAGAGGACTGAGGAATTGGGTGGTTTTTACGGCAGGACTGCCCGAGCTCTGGGATGGAATGGGTGAAGGTCCTTCACCTGCTCATTGGGCAGTGAAATGGAAAGTGGACCTTTTTATTGTGCTGTCAATCTGGTCGTTTTAGCAAAGCAAAATAATTCTTCTTCTTTTAAAGAATTGCCGCACCCCATGGGAGTGAGTCAGGCTTGGTTGGTTCTGGTGGAATCATATTGTACATAGGCAGTGCGTGGCTTCTGATGTCCTACAAAGCCCCAGATCTTGCGCCATTGTGCTGAAGCTAAACTGAAACTGGCTACCAAACCTCCCTCCCTTACAAAATTTACACCCCTGCAGGGTCTGGGTAGATGGTTGGATGTATTTATGGAGTGTGGAGGATGTATCTCAGTAGAAGAATGAAGAAAACCCTACCGAGGTAACCTGGAATGGCCTTGTGGGTAGGGTAGTTGAGGTCAGCCATGGCTCAGTGGGTAGCACTCTTGCCTCTGAGTCAGAAGGTCATGGGTTCAAGTCCCACTCCAGAGACTTGAACATGTAATTCAGGCTGACACTCCAATGCAGTACCGAGGGAGTGCTGCACTGTCAGAGATGCCATCTTCTGGATGAGATGTTAAACCGAGGCCCCGTCTGCCCCCTCAGGTGGACGTAAAAGATCCTATGGCACTATTTGAAGAGCAGGGGAGTTCTCCCCGGTGTCCTCGTCCATATTTATCCCTCAACCAACATCACTAAAACAGATTACCTGGTCATTATCATATTGCTGTTTGTGGGAGCTTGCTGTGCGCAAATTGGCTGCTGCGTTTCCCTATATTACAACGGTGACAACACTTCAAAAGTACTTCATTGCCTGTAAAGCACCTTGTGATGTCCTGAGGTTGTGAAAGATGCCATACAAATGGAAGTTCTTTTTACAAGCTCGGATTATTGCAGAGTGTGATCGGGGACAGATCTGTTTCTCTGGAGAGATGAACTGGTTGGGCTGAGTTGGCTATCTGGCCCGCTCTGATCACTGTACCTATGTTGTGTAGTACATGGACTAGCCGATTCCTGTATGTCGCTGAAACGGTTTCTTTATTTTGTTTAGTGGAGAGTGGATCTGCACGTTCTGTCGTGACCCCGTGAACCCAGAAGTGGTGTATGACTGTGATGACCAGTGGCAAGTGGGTGAGAAGAGGAAAGGAGGAGGAGCCTCAGAGATGGCCCCGATCGATCAAAGGGTACGTGTGACTAACGGTTTCGCTACTTGTGGAAATAGATAACCTGCTTTCTTTCCTATCCCACCAAATATGAGGAGTGAAGGAGGAAAAAGAGAGATGCTATAATTTTTTTATTTGTTCATGGGATGTGGGCGTCTCTGGCAAGGCCGGCATTTATTGCCCATCCCTAATTGCCCTTGAGAAGGTGGTGGTGAGCCGCCTTCTTGAACCGCTGCAGTCCGTGTGGTGAAGGTTCTCCCACAGTGCTGTTAGGTAGGGAGTTCCAGGATTTTGACCCAGCGACGATGAAGGAACGGAGATATATTTCCAAGTCGGGATGGTGTGTGACTTGGAGGTGATGGTGTTCCCATGCAACTGCTGCCCTTGTCCTGAAGTGAACTCTTCAAAAAGACAGACAGACAGATAAGGAATGATTGATGCTGCTTAGGTTTAAGCTTGGCACCTTGTCTGAGCATCAACTGATCTGTAAATTGGAACCAAAAATACACTTCAGTTACTAAAATGTATCCCCAAAATGGTGGGATTAATCTCCTGAATAATAACAATTCTCCTTAGTTTTGCAGCCTGTGTAGTGTGTCTCGGGGAACGGATTAAGGTGCAGCGGGCACTGAACTGGACACGAGTGACTGCTCAGTGCAGCACTGTTCACTGGCATTTTATTGGGACCACCATCCCAAACAGGGTGCTGCTCTCAGGAATGCTGCATCATGGAGTGGTGGGACTAGGGTCTGTTACCCCAGCGATTTCCCACATGGTCACTGGGCAGGTGGAGTCTTGACGCTTCCCCACAGGAGAGAAGAAATTCTACGGGACCAATAGTTCTCCTTTAATGGGTCCTTTTTCACTCGCTGTAAGGACGCTGGGATAACCCTGGCTCTGAATAACTACCCCCGCTCCTCCCGGAGAGAGGGAATATTAATGAACCTCAGTCAGGATCCCTTAGACAGACAGGCTGAGCATTAAGGTTCAGAGGCACACGGTCGTGCCAAGAACTGCTGGTGTGGGGAGGGGAGGGTGGAGGGTGGAGGGACAGGGTTAAAGGTGAGAAAGGGCCTGCTGTGTGACTACCACTGAACCCGGTGAGCAAAATCTACAATAAAGCAAAACACTGCGGATGCTGGAAATCTGAAGTAAAAACAGAAAATGCTGGAAACACTCAGCAGGTCAGGCAGCATCTGTGGAGAGAGAAACAGAGTTAACATTTCAGGTCAAAAGTCGATGACCTTTCGGGAACACTCATCGACCTGAAACGTTAGCTCTGTTTCTCTCTCCACAAGTGCTGCCTGACCTGCTGAGTGTTTCCAGCGTTTTCTGTATTTCTAATGAAATCCACAAGTCGGGAGCAGAGTTGCCTGCAATCAATGCAGGATTATAAACAGCGCGAGAATGAAGGGTTTGGTTTTTGGGAGGGGAGGCTGGGGTACAGCCATGGATTGAGTCTCCAGAGGCTGTAGAGTGGGGAGTAACAGATGTGTACTACTTGCAGAAATGTGAGAGCCTGCTGCTGTCCATGTACTGTGACGAGCTGAGTGTTGCTTTCCAAGAACCAGTTCCTGCTTCAGTTGTAAGTATCTATTTTTCCCCTTTTGTTCTCCCTCTCCTCTCCTCTCCTCTCCCCTCCTGAAGGTGCTGGGTCACTGCACAGGTGCCGGGCGCTCTCCACTAACACAGTCCAGGGCCTTTCTACCACGTGTGAACCCAGTTCGGGAGTGAGGCAGGGTATCCGACGATCAAGGGCATCACAGCCGAACCCAATCCGGTCGTCTGTCTGCATGCAGGGATCGCTGGTCACAATCAGAAGAGGGAGTTCTCTTGGCTGGTTTTAGGAATCAAAAGAAGGAGCCCCTTGTCTGATTTTAGCAAAGCTTTTGATAAACAAACTGTTGGGCGCAACCCCATTGGGTGGGACTGGAGTCACGTGTAGTCCAGACTGGGTCGGGGTGGCAGGTTCCCTTCCCTGAAGGACATTCTCTGGTGTACCAATTGCCAAATGTATTGAATTCAGCATCTGAGCTTGCCATGGTAGGCTTTGAACACACACCCTCTGGTTTGCTAGTCCAGTACCAGAACCACTAGGCTACCAGACCTGCTGCCTGCTCTTTTTATACCTTATTGCTGTTGACCGCATTGATATTTAGAGGAGGCTGCTTGTTTCTTGCAGGTCCCTGACTACTACAAGATTATAAAGAAACCAATGGATATGTGCACTGTAAAGGCTAAACTGCAGAAACAACATGCACAGCATTATCAGAGAGCCGAGGAGTTTGTGGCGGACGTCAGACTGATCTTCAAGAACTGTGATGAATTCAATGAGGTGAGTGGCATTAAAAAAAACCAGGCCAGTTTGCAGCTTGCACCCTCTTGAGTGACTGGAAGTGCACGTGTCCCATTTGAACCCTCAGCAGAGCGGGGGTGTGGGGTGGTTTGGGGGGGTGCGGGTGATGGGACGGGGGGGGTTTGGGGGGGTGCGGGTGATGGGACGGGGGGGGTTTGGGGGGGTGCGGGTGATGGGACGGGGGGGGGTTTGGGGGGGTGCGGGTGATGGGACGGGGGGGTTTGGGGGGGTGCGGGTGATGGGACGGGGGGGGTTTGGGGGGGTGCGGGTGATGGGACGGGGGGGGGGGGGGGTTTGGGTGCGGGTGATGGGACGGGGGGGGGCGTTTGGGTGCGGGTGATGGGACGGGGGGGGGGTTTGGGTGCGGGTGATGGGACGGGGGGGGGGGGTTTGGGTGCGGGTGATGGGACGGGGGGGGGGTTTGGGTGCGGGTGATGGGACGGGGGGGTAGGGTTTGGGTGCGGGTGATGGGACGGGGGGGTAGGGTTTGGGTGCGGGTGATGGGACGGGGGGGTAGGGTTTGGGTGCGGGTGATGGGACGGGGGGGTAGGGTTTGGGTGCGGGTGATGGGACGGGGGGGTAGGGTTTGGGTGCGGGTGATGGGACGGGGGGGTAGGGTTTGGGTGCGGGTGATGGGACGGGGGGGTAGGGTTTGGGTGCGGGTGATGGGACGGGGGGGGTTTGGGTGCGGGTGATGGGGGGGGGGGGGGGTTTGGGTCTGGTTGGTTTGGGTGGGGGTGATGGGACGTAACGTTTGGTCTCCGTGACCTTGTGGAAGGAAGGGGAAGAAAACAGTCAGCTCCTGATTGCGATCCAGTGACCCCTGATTGAAAGTCAGTGGACGTGGATGTTGGGCTCTATGGTGATGCCCTTCATGGTCAAATGGCTGCTGGCACTTACCACCTAGGATCACAACACGAATGGCCATATTCTGGAGGACCGCTGGCTTCCTTTGGCACTAAATTCCAAGGAAAGAGAAGACTGAAGAAAAAAAAGTTGTTATTATCCTGAAACAACTTCACTTTTCTCAGTAAAATTCATCAGTGTGAAGAATTTGTCTGAAGATCCACTTTACCTTGTCCAGGGCCTCAAAAATTGGCCAAAAGGAAAAAGAATATATAACCAACTAGGAGGCATCTATTTGGGTACAAGTACAGGTACAACTGTCCTGTTTGGTTATATCAGGGCCAAATTACAGAAATTGTTAAACAGTTAGCAAAAATAAAGAAAAATGGCAGGAGCTTTTAGAACGATTCCTCGCACAGGGTTGCAGCTTCTGTTTTTTGATAAAAGGTACAGGGCTGGAAAAGATTGCAGTCTATTTGGCAACTCCTAAAAGCAAACACCCCTCAATCGCCCCTTCCATCAGACAGTAATCCAACTCTCAAACAGGCAGACGGAACCTCAGTTTAATCTCTTCTCCAAAAAACAGCACCTCCGACAGTCCAGTACTGCACTGGAGAGTTGGCCTGGATTATGTGCTCAAGTCCCAGCTTGAACCCACAACCTGCTCACTAAGAGTGCTACACACTTCTGCGCTCCAGGTGTGGCTGTAAATTCGCCCCACCACAGGGCATCAAGCTTTAATTTTGAATCAGAAGCAAAATACTGCGGATGCTGGAAATACTCAGCAAGTCAGGCAGCATCTGTGGAGAAAGAAACAGAGTTAACGTTTCAGGTCAAAGACCTTTCATTAGAACTGGAAGAAGTTGAAGATTAAACAGTTTTTGAGCAAATACAGATCCAGGGAAAGGGGGGCAGGAGGAAGGGGAGGGGAGGAAAGAACAAAAGGGAAGGTCTCTGAAAGGGTGTAGGGCAGGAGTGAATAAATGACCAAAGGGATGATGATGCAAGACAAGGAGGGAGGTAATGGGACAAGTAAAGAAACAAAAGATGGGTCTAGAGGAGCTGTAAATGGCAGCAGCAGAACCATTACCAGCACTTGCTGTCTGAAAAAAATTGGGAGCAGTGGTTAGGATCTGAAGTTATTGAAATCAATGTTGAGTCCAGAAGGTTGTAAAGTGCCTAAACGAAAGATGAGGTGCTGTTCCTTGAGCTTCATTGGAACAGTGTAAGAGGCCGAGTATAGAGAGGTCAGAGTGGGAGTGGGACGGAGAATTAAAATGGCAAGCGACCGGCAGGTCAGGGTCACACTTGCGGACTGAGCGGAGGTGTTCAGCAAAGAGATCACCCAATCTGCGTTTGGTCTCCCCAATGTAGAGGAGATCACATTGTGAGCAGTGAATGCAGTATACTAAATTGAAAGAAGTACAAGTTTCACCTGGAAGGAGTGTAGGGGCCCTGGATGGTGGGAAGGGAGGAGGTGAAAGGGCAGGAGTTACATCTCCTGCGCTCGCCTGGGAAGGTTGCTGTGTGGCCCAAGGTGTTGCGGAGGGAGCGGTCCCTGCGGAGTACTGAAAGGGGAGGGGGAGATGTGTTTGGTGGTCGGATTACACTGGAAGTGGCGGAAATGGTGGAGGATGATATGTTGAATGTGGAGGCTGGTGGGGTGGAAGGTGAGGACAAGGGGGAACCCTATCTTGGTTCTGGGAGGGAGGGGAAGGGGTGAGGGCAGAAGTGCGGGAAATGGGACAGACCCGTTCGAGGGCCCTGTTAACTACAGTGGAGGGGAATCCTTGGTTGATGAAAAAGGAAGACATATCGGAGGCACTGCATCACCTGCTATCCTCCCCACGGCACCTTCCCGTGCGAGCACAGGAGATGCAACACCTGCCCTTTCACCTCCTCCCATCCCACTGTCCAGGGCCCCGGACACTCCTTCCAGGTGAAACAGCGGTTTACTTGTTCTTTGAATTCAGTATACTGTATCCGCTGTTCACGATGCGGTTTCCTCTACACTCGGGAGACCAAACGCAGATTGGGTGATCGCTTTGCTGAAAACTTCCGCTCAGTCCGCAAGCGTAACCCTGACCTGCCGGTCGCTTGCCATTTTAATTCTCCGTCTCACTCCCTATCTGACCTCTCTGGCCTCGGCCTCTTACACTGTTCAATGAAGCTCGAGGAACAGCACCTCATCTTCTGATTAGGCACTTTACAACCTTCTGGACTTAACATTGATTTCAATAACATCATATCATAAACACGGCTCCCGTTTTTATTCAGACAGCAGGTGCTGGTAATGGTTCTGCTGTTGCCATTTACAGTTCCTCCAAATCCATCTTTTGTTTCTTTACTTGTCCCATTACCATCCTCCTTGTCTTGCACCATCATCCCTTTGGTCATTTATTCACTCTTGCCCTGCATCCTATCACAGACCTTCCCTTTTGTTCTTTCCTCCTCTCCCTCCCCCTCCCCCCTTTCCCTGGCTCTGTATTTGCTCAAAAACTGTTTAATCTTCAACTTTTTCCAGTTCTAATGAAAGGTCTTTGACCTGAAACGTTAACTCTGTTTCTTTCTCCATGGATGCTGCCTCACTTGCTGAGTATTTCCTGCATTTCAAGCTTTAACTTTGGCCTGTTCCATGTCACCTCCTCCCCGTCCTCTATTTATGACCATGCCTTGTCTCCCCTAACCCATCCATAATTCCCTCATTGTCCATTTGTGTGTGCATTTTGTCTGCCACTCCAGATCAGTCCATTACTTCTGACTCCCTTTTTTCCCCCTCTCTGCCCCATCTCTCCTTTCTCCCTCCCTTTCTGATATCCAGCACTGCCACATTTCGTATCTCCCCTCTCTGTTACTTTGTCCCCCACCCAGTTCATACCCCCATCACTACTCCTCTCTCCTCCTGCCACCAAAAGCTTTCATTCCCACTTTTTAATAATTGGCTACCCTTTCTGCCTCTCAGAATTCTCCGAAGAGCGCATCCAGGCACCATCAACCCCATCCTCCTCTCTCACTGATCTTCTCGCCCAGTATGCCCACTGGGGACTAATCTCGCCAACCTCCACCTGCCCCCTTGGACTTGGCCAGTAAACAAACAAAAAAAAAATCACCAGCCCCGCCATACATTTCCCTCCAGAATGATCGCTCACTTGTGTAGAAGGCTGTTGCCCACCGGGACCATATTATGGATGATTATATTGAGGAGATGGTTTTGATTGGAATTGGGCTCATGCCTGATTCCACCTTGCCCCTTACTGCAGCCTCCCCACCTGGCTATGCTTTTCCACCACCTGCCCCGCCCAAACCACTGCAGTGACCATGTGGTCCTTATCACCAAATCACATCTTGGTCTCTTCCTCTAGGCCTCTGGCACCTTTTCCTTCAAGCATCTCACCTTGTTCCACCCCTCTCGCCTCTCCTTTAAAACCCTCATTCTCTACCCCATTCCGAGTTTTTCACCGAGATATCCTTCCTGCTTTTCTCCCTCAGCCATGGCAGTAAGCAACTCCTCATCCTCGGTGATTTCAATCTGGACCTGAGGTCTCCGTACTCTCTCCCCTACACAAATTGAAACCTTGGGAGCCGCACGACATGCCTTCGGAGAACGGCCCCCTGACCGGTACAGCGAGCGGTAGCAGGGAGAGCCTCGAGTTTTAAAAAGGCATTTGCTTTCATTTTCTTGCAGCCGGATTCTGAGGTCGCTCACGCGGGCAGGACCTTGGAGCAATACTTTGAGGCGAAGCTCGGGGCGCTGTTTCCAGACAGGAATTTCCCATCGCTGGCGCCCACCATATCCGACAGCGAACACACAAAAGTGAGGGACGACTCGGAGGACGATGACGAAGATGTTGTCCAGCCTCGGAGAAAGCGTTGCAAAGGAAGAGAGAGCCCCATCTTCATCAAATGACCACAAAGGAATCTTCTCTTGTTAAATAGACTCGGTGAGGACTGTAATATTTGTATCATAGAAATGATATTTAAAAGAGAAACGATGCTTGAAAAATCTAGTCAGTGATGAACACTATTCTGTATTAGAATTACAAACCAGCAGGTGGTAAATTAAATACGTTTCTGCTACCTCACAATTGTGTCTACCTGTTCGTTTGTGAACCCCAGCGTCAGTGGCCACCTTTAGCCAAGTTACAATTCACTTGCAGGTCCCGTTCGCGCCCAGCGCCGGGGCCAGTTTTCGCTTGGAGAAAATCGGGGGTTAACGGGGCGGTAAGGGCCTAAAAATGGGGTCGGTCGCCATGCCCCCACCCCGTGCACTGGAGTTCTGATCAGGAAACAGTTGGAGCTTCTCACGGTGTCCCAGCCGCTGGACATTCCTGACTCCCAAGGGCGGAGAGCTGCATCAGGATCCCTGTTTGGCATCCGCAGCTCACCTGCCAAATTCGTGCCAGGCCGGTGCCTCGAAATTGCGCCACCTGAGCGGGCCGTTGACCAACGCACTCCGCCAGTTGCCCGCCCTAAAGTCAAAATCACCGCCGATGTCTTATGTAAAAGCGACTCTGCGTAGCACAGTGATGCAGTGTGATCGAATACATCTCTGTGCCTATAATCCCTGTGTGCTCACCACCTGATTTCAATTTTACCATCTCCGGGGCCATTACCAAGGCACAGTCCCATAGGAGGAGAAACTATAGCCTAGCCGTCCTCTCAGATACTTGTCTCCGTCCTCTCGGATACTTGTTTGGTTTTTATTTATGTATATATATCATACATAAATATATTGACATGTTACTTGCTGTACGAGCGCTAGGAAGGGCCCTTTGCATTTCCTTGCTTGCCTTTGCTGGAAGGGTAGGAAAAAATATAGGGAAAGCATCATCGAACCCCAGCTTGGCCCATGTCCTGGCCAATATTTATCTCTCAACCAACATCACTAGAACAGGTTATCTGATCACTATCACATTGCTGTTCGTGGGAGCTTGCTGTGCGCAAATTGGCTGCCACGTTTCCTACATTACAACAGTGGCTACACTTCAAAAGTACTTCATTGGCTGTAAAGTGCTTTGGGACGTCCTGAGATCGTGGAAGGTGTTGTATAAATGCAAGTTTGTTCTTTTCCCACAGCTGCAGGCAAATTAAGTACAGACTGGTGTGGACCAGGAGGTTTGTTATGAGCTGCAGGTGAAGGTGCAGATGGGCTACATTATGAGCCCGCTGCACTAACCATTTCTACATATCAATGTATTTAACTCGTTAACATCTTCCAGTTCTGACGAAAGGTCTTTGAACTGAAACGTTAACTCTGTTTCTTTCTCCACAGATGCTGCCTGACTTGCTGAGCTTCTCCAGCATTTTCTGTCTTTATTTATTCTACATACCACCATTCCCAGAGGCAGTCCCCTCTGCACTACGCCTGTTGACAGGGTTGTAGCACACACTTGTCTGCCAATTCCAAAACGCGCTCTCAGTCTAGCCGTCTCCAAGATCGTTGGTTCAGTGCTTGAACCTTCAGCTTAGACTCGCTCACTAACCTTCGACCGATTTAACCACCAGCACCCATTAGAATCTAACTTTAAGTGAAAACGATTCAACCCAACTCGCCCGGTGGGAAATTGGTGCAATCAGATCAGTTTTCTGCCGGGCGGGTTAGGTTAAAATTGCACCCACCGTCTGCTATTTAAAATGAACACTTACCTAGAAACAGGGTCGTATACTGAAGCTGAAGCATACTTCTGAACAGTCCCATTTATAAAGAATGGGTTTACGATTTCATTGAGAATGTTCAGACATCAAAAAGCATAGTGTAGGTGTCAGCCTTGGCTCAGTTGGGAGCACACTCGCCTCTGAATCAGAAGGTTGTGGGTGCAAAATCTAGGCTGACACTTCTGAGGGAGTGCTACACTGTTGGAGGTGCCGTCTTTTGGATGAGCCGTTAAACCGAGGCCCCGTCTGCGCTCTCGGATGTGGCACTTTGAAGAGCAGGGAAGTTCTCTCCGGTGTCCTGGTCAATGTTTAGCCTTCAACCAATATCACTAAAACAGATTAGCTGGTCATTATCACATTGCTGTTTGTGGGAGCTTGCTGTGCACAAATTGGCTGCCACATTTCCTACATGACAACAGTGACTACACTTCAAAAGTACTTAATTGGCTGTAAAACGCTTTGGGACTTTCGGAGGTCATGAAAATCACGATATAAATGCAAGGTCCTTCTACAGAAGAGACTCCCAACACTGGCAAAAATGAGATGCTTTGTCAGTGTCACATTAAAAAAGACATTCCTGACTAAACTTCTTACCTTTCAACACAGGCCGAATGTGCTACCGTGTTTTTTTCACTAGTACGGTGAAGCTTAAGAAGGGGGTTTGTAGAATGTAAGGTTTCAATACGATGAAAGGTTTTGAGATAGTCACTACTGAGAGGGTCGAGACGGGGAGGCTCTGGGAGGGTCGGGGGGGGGGAGGCTCTGGGAGGGTCGGGGGGGGGGAGGCTCTGGGAGGGTCGGGGGGAGGTGGGGGGCTGTGGGAGGGTCGGGGGGCAGCGGCTCTGGGAGGGTCGAGGGGGAGGGGGGGCTCTGGGAGGGTCGACGCAGAATGGTTTTGAGAGGGTCGCAACTGAAGGTTTTTGCTGGTTTTCAATCTCAGTTTGAGATGTATGTTCCCAACAAAGTTCTCATTAAACCTGGCACCAAACAGAAGAGAAAGCCTCGAACTTCCACAGGCTTGAAACCCTAACCCAAATAATATGGGAGCATCAGACTGGATTATATCCTCAAGGCTCTGGAATGGGGCTGGAACGCACAGCCTACTGACTGAGGCGAGAATGCTACCACTGAGCCACAGCTCGTAATTCTTATATTCATTTATTTATAAATGATATAATTGTATATTATTTTTAATTATAGTTGTGGCTCGGTGTCAAATTTTATTTGATAATCACTCCTGTGAAGCACTTGGGGACATTTTACTGTGTTAAAGGCACTATATAAATGCATGTTGTTGTTTGTTGTATGAGTCAGGCCTCAACAGGCACCAGGACTGGGACAAGGGAGGAATATTTGAATTCAGGGTGTGAAATCACTTACTGAATTCCTTTCAGGATGTGGTGGGCACTCCCAAGTTCTTAAGGCGCTCTTGCCACAGTGAAAGGAAATTTGTAACACACTGCAGAGACACAGCAAAAATTGCACAGTTACAGTCACAGTACAGGCAAGCACAGTTTAATAAAGAATACTTGACATCAAAACACCTCAAAGTGCTTCACACAATGAATTAACTCTTTGAAGTGCAGTGGATGATATGGAGGTTAATATGGCACTCATTCTGCACCGGTGAGATGGACGACCAGTTTAACCTGCTTATCTGGGTATTGATTGAAGGAGATAAGCTGAGTGGAAGGACTCTGCCCTTTGAATAGTGCTGTGGGATTTTGAATGTCAATGGACGAGGCTTAGGGTGGGGGGGCGGGGTGGTTCTTGTTTAACGTCTCATCTGAAGGCCAGATTTGCAACAGTGCAGCACTCCCCTCAGTGCTGTACTGGAGTGTCTGCCGATATCATGAGCTCAAAACCATCCGAATGCAAACCCACAGCTTCTGACCAAAAAGGGGAGAGAGGGCTGCGACCGGGCGAGGTGAATA
Organism: Heptranchias perlo; assembly: GCF_035084215.1. Classification (NCBI taxonomy): domain Eukaryota; kingdom Metazoa; phylum Chordata; class Chondrichthyes; order Hexanchiformes; family Hexanchidae; genus Heptranchias; species Heptranchias perlo. The sequence continues at coordinate 51,325,547 of NC_090342.1, forward strand.
CCAGCTGTGTATCTTGAGAGTGTGATAGAATTATTTCACTTTGTTTCCTTTTTTAGGTAGTAAACAAACGAGATAAAGAGAATGAGATTCGAACTTCTCCTCCCTGCCCACCCAAGGCTGTTTGGATTTTCCATTCCCCACCTCCCCCACTTTGACCCCTTTAAACTTATTTTCCCCCTTGCCCCAATCCTGGTGCCTGACCCATACAACAACAACTACTTGCATTTATATAGTGCCTTTTTCCACCCCTTTATAGCCCTTAAACCTTTTTTGCACATTCCACCCTGGCTCCTAACATTCCCGCCCTTTCAGTTCTTTTTATCTTCTTTTTAACTTTTATTTTTCATTGTAGTTCATAACGCTCCTCTCCCCACCCCACCCCACCCTTTCTGGAGCTTCCACCTCAGTTCTTAACTCGCTGTTGAAAGTGCTTTCAGTGGAAAAGTCCCCCAGAACAGGGGGGGGGGGGGAAAAGAGCATGATGCATTGTGTATTATCTGGAATGGGCTGCCTGACAGGGCGGTGGAAGCAGATTCAATAATAACCTTCCAAAGAGAACTGGATATATACTGGAAAAGAAAACATTTTTAGGCCTATGGGGAAAAAGCAAGGGAGTGGCTGGCAAATAATTGGATAATTCTTTCAAAAAGAGCTGACACGTTCACGATGGGCCGAATGGCCGCCTTCTGTGCTGTGAGATTCTATTTATGGTGTGGTGGTTGGGCATAATGAGCTGGGATGGAAAAAGAACAAAAAAGGATCTCGAATGGGTGTGGGGGGGTGGGGAAAGAGAGAGAGATGGACAAACTCAGAGGAAAGGGAAGTCTTGTTACAATTGTACAGGGCGTTGGTGAGACCACACCTGGAGTACTGTGTACAGTTTTGGTGGTCTTATCTAAGGAAGGATAACTTGCCTCGGAGGTGGTGCAATGAAGGTTCACTAGATTGATCCCTGGGATGAGGGGATGGCCTATGAGGAGAGATTGAGAAGAATGGGCCTATATTCTCTGGAGTTTAGAAGAATGAGAGGTGATCCCATTGAAACATATAAAATTCTTCAAGGGCTTGACAGGATAGATGCGGAGAGGCTGTTTCCCTTGGCTAGAGAGTCTAGAACTAGGGGGCATAGTCTCAGGCTAAGGGGTCGACCATTTAAGATTGAGATGAGGAGGAATTTCTTCACTCAGGGTTGTAAATCTTTGGAATTCTCTACCCCAGAGGGTTGTGGATGCTGAGTCGTTGAGTATATTCAAGGCTGAGATAGATAGATTTTTGGACTCTAGGGGAATCAAGGGATATGGGGATCGGGCAAGAAAATGGAGTTGAGGTTGGAAGATCAGCTATGATCTTATCGAATGGCGGAGCAGGCTTGAGGGGCCGTATGCTCTATTCCTGCACCTATTTCTTACGTTCTTATGTAGAGCCAAGAGGCAAATAGAGAAAGGGGGGTGTGATAGGTCTGATGAGGCTTGTCAGTCAAAACCCAGTGGGCCTCTGCCAGATGCCCAGTCTTTTGTGAGCTCTGTTTTGCAGGAATTGTCTCAAGCCTGCGACGGCTTGCAGCCTCAAAGTGGCTGTGTGTGTATTGTATGTTACTGAAACCCATCTCGTGGGTGAAAATCACCACAACATTTGTCTGATTTTGGAAGGTGAGAATCTTATGTTCTGTGGGACTTGCCAGCAAAGGGTATTTCCGAATGGCCTCCTTCTGTGCTGTATGATTCTATGATTTACCATCCTATTCATTAGGGTATTGGCTTGCACTGTTAACTGACGCCAGGTGGTAAGAATCGCAGCCATCAGTGACAGATCTACCCCTCCAAGTCCCATCAATGATCCAGGCTGGCTAGTCAAGCATCAAGAGCTGACCAAGTCTTCCACAAAGGTTTGACTCAGTTCCAATCTTCCATTGACAGGCTGTCCTAATGGAGCCATTTCAACCCCAGGAAAACCCCCTGCTTACCTCCCCTGGCCAGGAAGATAGTCATTAGTTGACCATTGGACACCTAAGAAATGCGAGTTTGAGCCCTCACCAGGCACAGAGCAGGTACTAGGAGCGCCTCAGGAGCAGCACAACTCAACATGAGATCGAAGAGTGTGCTCCTAATGATCCACGATCACAGCATAGACACACACCAGATCCCAATGAACAGTGGTTTCACCAACGGTGGCGCGGGACGTCCTCTGCATGATGTTAAGCATTGAACCCTGGACAGATACGAGCGTATGTTCTCATACCTTAGTTCTCAATTCTCGGGGTTTCTCAGCAGCTTATACAATGGACATCTGCCTTCACCATGGTGCAATGGTCAACATAGAACAACTTGAGCTGTGCCGGCCAGCTTGATATTCCAGACGTCCAAGTCCAATCCTGCAGATCAGGCTTACTCATCATCAACTGCTTAATCCAGGTTGTCATGCGAGGGCCTATTGGCAAGGAGATAGGCGTTACCATGACGCTGACTCTCCAAGCACCTTAGCAACAGGTCAATGTAGGCAAGACCCGTCTCCATTTCTGTTTCTTTGCCACACATCTACCTCAGAGCTTGATGCTGGATTTTGTACTGGATAGAAGAAAGTCCCTCTATTGCATGTCCAAGAGTTCGGAACCATGAAGGAGCACCTGCCGCAAGTTTAACTTGTATTAAGCTCTTGGTGTCATTGAGGAAAATAAGAATGATCAAAGTGCCGTTCGCAGCATGGTCTCGAAGGACTGTGTCTAGGCTAAAACTAGCATCTACCAGGACCTGCGGCTAAATCAACAACTGGGCCATGTACCTCTTGTGACTGCACGAGATCCCTCGGTGAGTGCCATCACCACAGTGTCATCAGTGAAAAGGAATGGCATAGCTCTTTCCAGAAATGTGCAAAACTGACAGTCTGTGAACATCCATTTTCCTTATTTGGGATGTTTCTTCACATTAAAACACTATATAAGTGAAGCCGGTGCTGTTGTCCCTTTATGAATCCATGCGCTATTATACTTCACAAATAATTAGTCATTAATTTGGCAAAACAACTTTATTTGGCGTTAAATTATAGCATATCATCTTCAGATTTTTTTCTAATCTATACAATAATGTACAAACGCAAAACAATTCCAGTCAAAATACCTGTTCATCAAGATAGATAATTATGGTTGCCATTTTTTAAAATCATTGTGACTATAAATATATCAGCAGTCGGTTTTCTATTTTGCTGCAGTACAGATCTTACCTGATGAGGAAATTATCTATTTAGTAGCATCATTTAAACAATGTTTTCAACTACCCAAAAAAAACAGATCTTGTACAGTTTCCAACTTGAATCAAAACTTGGGATTGATGCTCAATGGTTACCTAAAGATTAGAGTAGAGGAACATAATGTCAGCATGCAACGCAAAATAAGGAGGACAGGGCGGATAAAATAAGAAAACATGCTTCTTGTATTTATATCGTTGGTGCCTTATCATGCCAAGACATTTTGAAGAGAAAGACATTTTGAAGAGAATGACACCTTAAGGTAGGCAAACATTGCAGGCATTTTGTGCACAGCAACATCCCACAGACACCCATGAGAGAAATACCGAGTTAATCAGTCTTTCGATGGTACTGGCAGATCTCCTGTGACGTTGCTCACAGCACTTTGGAGGATACACTGCTCTGAAAGAATACGAGCTTCATCACATACTGTGACACACAAGGTAGTATTCTGCTGTTAAGGTGGATCTGTGTCCCTTTAAGGCCACTCAGTCTAATTGTTCAAAATAGGTCCAAAAGTCAACTGGAGGCCAATTCCTCTGAAAAAGGCCCTGTGGTTAATTAACAGGCGATTGATCGTTTCTTTTGAGATTGGGAGTTTTTGACATGTCCTTGACCTCCCCCACTCCAACTTTTCTGCCCTCTTGTACTCTCAAAATGATTAATTCTGAAATACACCAAAAAAAGACAAAAAGAAATTGGGCTGAAGTGTACTCACTGATTTCGCTGGAGACTGACGAAGTGGATGAAACAACTTGAATAATTCTGTGAGAACAAAGTATCAAAGATTTTAGTCCTTCTCCACTCCTGACCCTACGCAGAGAGAACGTCACAATTGCTGGAAGACACATGCACGAGTTTGAGACTGAGGCCTAGACCACGAGCTCCAGGAAGGAACCTGCCGTACTCTGAAGGGTGTGTGTTTCATTCTTAGAGCCCACTTCACTGCATGGTGTCTATCCCTTCATTTGTGTGTTTTTCTGCCAATGTTCTCTCCTGAGGGCGGTGACTCATGTTGGGCACAATTCCTAAATTACTGCTCACTCTCCTGTACCTCGCCCAAGGGGACATTCATCTATGTAGGCTGCCACTAGTCAATATCAGAATATCAGCAGGCTCTTCGACTATGGGGGCATCACATCCTCAATAGCAAGGATCCCTGGACAGTCATTCAGGGTGAGAACCCCGGATGATTTGGAGGATAAAAGTAGCCTCATCGACAGTCCCAACCGAGATCAGCTAATTTAGTACACAAGGGGCTTTCTCGCCTAACTGGTTCTACCTGTGAAAAGTAGGGAATTTTTATCATATTTTATAGGACTTTGGATAGACGGGGTAAATGTGATGTTAACAATTGGCTTCAGCCTGTGGTATCTCTGGGCAAAGTTATTGATTCTGTGGAGATGATTACCTCTACATGTACCTGGCTGCACAATCTGACTTTTTTTATTTGTTCATGGGATGTGGGCGTCGCTGGCAAGGCCAGCATTTATTGCCCATCCCTAATTGCCCTTGAGAAGGTGGTGGTGAGCTGCCTTCTTGAACTGCTGCAGTCCGTGTGGTGAAGGTTCTCCCATAGTGCTGTTAGGAAGGGAGTTCCGGGATTTTGACCCAGCGACGATGAAGGAACGGCGATATATTTCCAAGTAGGGCTGGTGTGTGACTTGGAGGGGAACGTGCAGGTGGTGTTGTTCCCATGTGCCTGCTGCCCTTGTCCTTCTAGGTGGTAGAGGTCGCGGGTTTGGGAGGTGCTGTTGAAGAAGCCTTGGCGAGTTGCTGCAGTGCATCCTGTGGATGGTACTCAGCCTCTGACCTGCTCTTGTCGCCACAGTATTTATGTGGCTGGTCCAGTCAAGTTTCTGGTCAATGGTGACCCCCAGGATGTTGATGGTGGGGGATTCGGTGATGGTAATGCCATTGAATGTCAAGGGGAGGTGGTTAGACTCTCGCTTGTTGGAGATGGTCATTGCCTGGCATTTGTCTGGTGCGAATGTTACTTGCCACTTATCGGCCCAAGCCTGGATGTTGTCCAGGTCTTGCTGCATGCGGGCTCGGACTGCTTCATTATCTGAGGGGTTGCAAATGGAATTGAACACTACAATCATCAGCGAACATCCCCATTTCTGACCTTATGATGGAGGGAAGGTCATTGATGAAACAGCTGCAGGTGGTTGGGCCTAGGACACTGCCCTGAGGGACTTCTGCATCAAAGTCCTGGGCTGAGATGATTGGCCTCCAAGAACCACTACCACCTTCCTTTGTGCTAGGTATGACTCCAGCCACTGGAGAGTTTTCCCCCTGATTCCCATTGACTTCAATTTTACTGGGGCTCCTTGGTGCCACAATCAGTCAAATGCTGCCTTGATGTCAAGGGCAGTCACTCTCACCTCACCTTTGGAATTCAACTCTTTTGTCCATGTTTGGACCAAGGCTGTAATGAGGTCTGGAGCCGAGTGGTCCTGGCGGAACCCAAACTGAGCATCGATGAGCAGGTTATTGGTGAGTAAGTGCCGCTTGATAGCACTGTCGACGACACCTTCCATCACTTTGCTGATGATTGAGACTAGACTGATGGGGCGGTAATTGGCCGGATTGGATTTGTCCTGCTTTTTGTGGACAGGACATACCTGGACAATTTTCCACATTGTCGGGTGGAGGCCAGTGTTGTATCTGTACTGGAACAGCTTGGCTAGAGGTGCGGCTAGCTTTGGAGCATAAGTCTTCAGCACTACAGCTGGGATGTTGTCGGGGCCCATAGCCTTTGTTGTATCCAGTGCACTCAGCCATTTCTTGATATCACGTGGAGTGAATTGAATTGGCTGAAGACTGGCTTCTGTGATGGTGGGGATATTGGGAGGAGGCTGAGATGGATCATCCACTTGGCACTAATGGCTGAAGATAGTTGCAAATGCTTCAGCCTTGTCTTTTGCACTCATGTGCTGGACTCTGCCGTCGTTGAGGATGGGGATGTTCACAGAGCCTCCTCTTCCCGATAGTTGTTTAATTGTCCACCACCATTCACGACTGGATGTGGCAGGACTGCAGAGCTTTGATCTGATCCGTTGGTTGTGGAATCGCTTAGTTCTGTCTATAGCATGTTGCTTCCGTGTTTAGCATGCATGTAGTCCTGAGTTGTAGCTTCACCAGATTGGCAACTCATTTTTAGGTAAGCCTGGTGCTGCTCCAGGCATGCTCTTCTACACTCCTCATTGAACCAGGATTGATCCCCTGACTTGTTGGTATTGGTAACAATAACTGCGGCATTGGGAGAGATCTGTCCTTCAAGGATTCTTTGTGGTGAATGGGCTCCCCTTGTGATGAATGGGGTCCCTTTTGTCTGTGTTGAATGGGTTACCTTTGTGATGAATGGGTTCCCTTTTGGCTGTGTTGAATGGGTTCCCTTTGTTTGTGGTGAATGGGTTCCCTTTTGTCATGTTGAATGGGTTCCCTTTGTCTGTGTTGAATGGGTTCCCCTTGATTGTGTTGAATGGGTTCCCTTTGTGTTGAATGGGTTCCCTTTTGTCTGTGTTGAATGGGTTCCCTTTTGTCATATTGAATAGGTTCCATTTGTGTTGAATGGGTTCCCTTTGTGTTGAATGGGTTCCCTTTGTGATAAATGGATTCCCTTTGATTGTGTTGAATGGGTTCCCTTTGTCTGTGTTGAATGGGTTCCCTTTGTGATAAATGGGTTCCCTTTGATTGTGTTGAATGGGTTTCCTTTGTGATAAATGGGTTCCCTTTGATTGTGTTGAATGGGTTCCATTTGTATTGAATTTTTTTTTATTCGGTCATGGGATGTGGGCGTCGCTGGTGAGGCCAGCATTTATTGCCCATCCCTAATTGCCCTAGAGAAGGTGGTGGTGAGCCGCCTTCTTGAACCGCTGCAGTGTGTGTGGTGAAGGTTCTCCCACAGTGCTGTTAGGAAGGGAGTTCCAGGATTTTGACCCAACGACGATGAAGGAATGGCGATATATTTCCACGTCGGGATGGTGTGTCACTTGGAGGGGAATGTGCAGGTGGTGTTGTTCCCATGTGCCTGCTGCTCGTGTCCTTCTAGGTGGTAGAGGTCACGGGTTTAGGAGGTGCTGTTGAAGAAGCCTTGGCGAGTTGCTGCAGTGCATCGGTGGTGAAGGGAGTGAATGATTAGGGTGGTGGATGGGGTACCAATCAAGCGGGCTGCTTTGTACTGGATGGTGTCGAGCTTCTTGAGTGTTGTTGGAGCTGCACCCATCCAGGCAAGTGGAGAGTATTCCATCAAACTCCTGACTTGTGCCTTGTCGATGGTGGAAAGGCTTTGGGGAGTCAGGAGGTGAGTCACTCGCTCTTGTAGCCACAGTATTTATATGGCTGGTCCAGTTTAGTTTCCGGTCAATGGTGACCCCCAGGATGTTGATGGTGGGGGATTCGGCGATGGTAATGCCGTTGAATGTCAAGGGGAGGTGGTTAGACTCTCTCTTGTTGGAGATGGTCATTGCCTGGCACTTGTCTGGCGCGAATGTTACTTGCCACTTATCAGCCCAAGCCTGGATGTTGTCCAGGTCTTGCTGCATGCGGGCTCGACCTGCTTCATTATTTAAGGGGTTACGAATGGAACTGAACACTGTGCAATCATCAGCGAACATCCCCATTTCTGACCTTATGATGGAGGGAAGGTCATTGATGAAGCAGCTGAAGATAGTTGCCCTGAGGAACTCCTGCAGCAATGTCCTGGGGCTGAGATGATCGGCCTCCAACAACCACTACCATCTTCCTTTGTGAATGGGTTCCCTTTGTGTTGAATAGGTTCCATTTGTATTGAATGGGTTCCTTTTGTGTTGAATAGGTTCCATTTGTATTGAATGGGTTCCCTTTGTGTTGAATGGATTCCCTCTGCCTGTGATGAATGCAGTCCCTTTGTCGGAGTTAAATGCATTCCCTTTGTCGGAGCTGATTGGATTCCCTTTGTTTGTGTTAAGACTAGATGTTTGAAGTGTTAACACAGCAGACTGCAAAATAGGCAAATTCATTCTGATGGCAATCTTTACAGGAAGATAGTAATATCCCAGCATTAATAATTTTCCCTTAAGGTGTGAGTTCTACTCTGCTCTCAACTTGCTTCAATACTTCAAAGGCCATGGTTAAAACTCAAAAGGATTCCCATAACTTAAAGCACAGCTCCGGTTCCTCAGCTTTTGTTTGTCAGGAGATCTGAACTCTGTGCTGGGAGAAAGTCTGAATTGTAACACATCCACTGCGGCAGCAGGGGGAGCTCATGGGAATATTTCATTTATATTGAGATCACTACTTGAAACTTCAATCTTCAAAACACACCAAATGATTTCACATCTCACTGCAAGTTAAGGGCCGATTGGGTAGAGGTTTTCATAACTATGAAGGGTTATATTAACGTAAATAGAAACAACTGTTCCTACTGATCGGCGAGGCATATAATGAGGGGCATAAATTGAAAATAATCTCAAAAGGAATTAAAAGGGGTTAGAAATAAAGGGCACTAAATTGGGCCGTGTAGCTCCCGTTGTTTCGGCGCTACACGGCCTCTCCGACATACAAGATGGCGTCTTGGATGCGCACACACGTTTCCTGCGTGAGGTGCGCCAGACGCCATCTTGGTATAGGAGTTAGCGCAGGCGCAGATAACGTAGGGAGGAAATGGCTTCAATCAGTGTGCAACGCTGATTTAAAGTGATAGACACCATTTTGGGACTTAACACTCAACTCAACGCACCGTCTTAATCCCGACCATCTGAACGTGATGCCTGGAGGAGCCCCCCACCGGCGCTATTTAAAGGGACCATGCAGGATTTACAGATTAGTGGCTGGATTATTGCTTCTGGCTGCCGAGACATTTGTAACTGTTTTTGGAGGTCTCCTATACTTGAATACTAGGACTGGGGGCATTGCCTAACATTTAGAGCCAGGACGTCCAGGAGTGAAGATAGGAAATGCTTCGACATGCAAAGGGTGGGAGACGTTTGGAACGCTATTCTGCAGACGGCAGTTGATGCTGGCTCAATTGTGAATTCTAAATCTGAGATTGATAGATTTCTGTGAACCAAGGGTATTAAGGGATATGGGGCTAAGACGGGTATATGGAGTTAGGTCACAGGTCCACCATGATCTCATTGAATGGTGGAACAGGCTTGAGGAGCTAAATGCCACTCCCACTTGCTGCCTCTTGATATGCGCTACCTTCTCCTGCAAGAAAGCAGGACGTGTGCCTGGGTGATGTGCCTGTCATGGTTGAATAGCTGCCGGTGTGTGTGACCTGTGAGTTGTGGGTGGGCGGCATGAAACAGTGGTAATGTGTAAGGGTGAGAGGAAGCATCTTATTGGAAGAGTTGAGTACTGATGGAAAGAGTTTATTGGTATGTGGGGGATGGGGGTGTGTGGTGCAGTTGGTAGGAGACGCCACTTGACAGTTGACCTCACTCACCTTGACCACTCATGTAAAAGCATTGAACTTCTTCCTGCACTGCATCCATGTTCATGATGCTGTGCATCTGGCATTGACTTCGTCCCCCTCTGCCTCCTACTGCCTTTTGAGTATATGTCTGGAGGGCCTCTTGCCCCCTCCCACCCCCCCCTGCGGATATAGGATGTCCCTCCTTCTGTCCACCTCTTGCACCCAAGGTTTCTAGTGCATCAGCAGAGACCCTTGGTGCATGCACTCTCACAGACCTGGTACCAACTCAGATCGGCAGATTGGTGAGGTCTGGTGTGCAGATTGGAGGATGTGGGATTTAGTAGTGCGCAGCCTTTATTCAATGTTTTAACGTAACTCATCAGTGTGTAAGTATAGGGATGGGACCTGCATCTGTGTTTTACGTGTGCGATGTCTGATCTCTGTTCAGACTCCGTGCAGATAGTAGACTGTTATTTTCATCAAATAACAGGTACCAGCTACCTTTAAGAGATTTCTAAGAAACATCCTCCCTTTAAGAGATGGAGCTCCCTCTAGTGGTGGAAAGTGCAAATTGCATTGATTCCATGTGCAAGGCCTGGAAAGGAACGCTGATTGCAGGCAAGGCTTCCCGTGGGGCCAAACTTGCGTCCTGCCTGCACAGGGTCCATCGGGCACGGGGTACTAGCATATCGTGCGACCCCCGCCTGCAATGGACCCTTATCCAATTTTTCCCCCAAAATGTCTTTACATGGAAGGTGGTTGAAGTGTGGAACTCTGTACCACCCGCTGTTGTTGCAGCCGTGTACTTTTAAAAGGGAATCAGGTAGTTTGGAAAAAGAGGAATATTAAAGGGTGCAGGGAGTAACAGAACTAACTGTGGGACTAACGGTGTCAGCTGTGTCTCACTCTCCCCTCTGAAAATTACCCAACCTCCCCCTAACTCATATGGTGAAAAGCATTGGTACAGATTTGATGGGCTGAATGGCCTGTTTCTATGTTGGAACACTATGGTTCTGTGAAAACTTTATAAATGAGGCACAGAGTACAAAAGCAAGGAAGTTATGCTAAACCTTTAAAAATCACTGGTTAGGCCTCAGCTGGAGTATTGTGTTTAATTCTGGGCACAACACTTGGCCTTGGAGAGGGTGCAGAGGAGATTTATTAGAATGGTACCAGGGATGAGAGTCTTCAATTATGTGGAGAGACTGGAGAAGCTGGGGTTGTTCTCCTTACAGCAGAGAAGGTTAATGGGAGATTTAATAGAGGTATTCCAAATTATGAAGGGTTTTGATAGAGTAGATAGAGAGAAACTGTTTCCACTGGGACCAGAGTCCACAGATTTAAGATCATTGGCAAAAGAAGCAGAGAGGAGATGAGGAGACATTTTTTTTAACAGCGAGTTGTTATGATCTGGAACGCGCTGCCTGAAAGGGTGGTGGAAGCAGATTCAATCGTAACTTTCAAAAGGGAATTGGATAAATACTTGAAAAGGAAAAATTTGCAGGGCCATGGGGAAAGAGCAGGGGAGTTGGGACTAATTGGATAGCTCTTTCAAAGAGCCGGCACAGGCACGATGGGCTGAATGGCCTCCTTCCGTGCTGTAAGATTCTATGGTTAGAAAGGCAGCCAGATGGTTAATGCTTCGGTCACAGATGTATCACACAGCTGTCTGAGATTAGGATCTTCATCTAAGCATGTGGCTTTTTTAATGTTAGTGTGTTCAATGAGGCATCACTAAGCGATAGTACATTGGATCACACCTCCCTTCTTTCTCCTCTGGCACCTACAAAAATCCAACCCACACTGACAACTTAAAGTCTGCTTTTCGTAATGGCTCGAAACTGGCAGCTTCACTAAGGTAAATACCAAGTTCAGGCTGCACCTGCAGGACTGCTTACGATAAAGAGGCCCATCCAAGTCCTAGCAGTGCAGAGAAGAGTAAAGAAGCTGATCATTGACACTACAGATGGGGCTACGAGTAAAGATCAGCCAGGCACAAACCATTCATCTTCAAAAAGAGATATTACAGAGAGGACTCTCCACAGGGGTATTCAGGATACTTAATGAGATGGAGAACGTGAACCTGGAAAAATACCACAGGGCAGCAGGACCAGAGGGAACAGGGTTGTTGAAGCTAGTTTGAGAAAAGTTACAATAGAAATCGGAGAAGGCGGGCAAGCGAAATAAATAGAGATTCCATTTCAAATCACGTACCTGTCCGTCGACTGAACAAAATTTGTTGACGATCTGCTCCTGAAACATCAATGATAGGCGTGTTAGAAGGTGGCTGTGTGAGGGGAGTGGGGGACGGAGAGACTCAGTTAGCTCTTTTACCCCACAGGTCCTTTTGATCTCTGGGTTTATCTTAAAAAGTCTCCCGATGTATCGGGAAGGATTCCGGTTCGTCTCTGCTGACCCCAATCCCTAAAATTGTGGGGGTACTTCTTGACCTTGATGCTCTATTGTACTATCTGGTAATAGTGCAGTCAGGAGAACAATGGGGGCTTGGGGTCAACTCAGTGACCCACCATCCCTTGTAAGCTCTCGACTTGACCCAATGGGAGTATTTATAACAGAATAAGGACACTTTGTACAAATGTTGAAGAAGAAACCAGCCCCTTTGCTGATCAGTTTTTTACCAAAAGGTTAAATTAAACTTTTTTCCCCTCAAGTCGCTCCTTCTCCTTTATAGCTTAATAAACACGAGGAAGGGCCTGTAAAATGGATAGTCTTAAAGGCCTTGCCAAATTTATTCCAAGTCAACTTCAACACGTGTCAGGTGAACAAACAGAATCAGTTACCCTCTTATCCTTCTCCTATTTCCCCCTCTCCCCTTCCCGGTCTCCCTTCCTTCCAATCCCTTGTTCCGCTCCTCACACACCTTGCCCCTAAAGAGTAGTTTAGTGTTCACACCTTTTATCAAATACCAAAGCAGGAAGAGTCTGGACATGGCAGGGCTTGGAACGAGCCCTTGGCTTAATGGTAGCATTCCCCCCTCGGAGTCAGAAGGTGCAGGGTTCGAACCCCACTCCAGACAGTCCCAGTGAGTGGAGACGAGAGCTCTGACACTGAATTCTCGGATACTGGTGTCCAGTGGGTGTGGGTGTGGGTAGCCCCATCGCCCTGGGAGCTCATCAAACCTTCCTGCCATAAAGGACTAACCACCCTATAGGCTGGAATAAAGATGGTGATGGCCATGGAAGGAGAGTTCACGGCCTGTCAGATTGTTATTGAGCCTGCGACTCCTTCCAATGCATCACATTATTCTCTCCAAGGGAAGAGTGTGAAGATACAAAAACAACGACAATGCCACCCTGTCAGAACGGTAATCTGCAAATCCTTCCAGTACTTCACACTGTTCTCCAAGGGGAAAACACGGACCGCTGCAGACCCATTAGTCTTCCATTCTTTGTTTAAAAAAAATGGAATCAATTATCAGGAGTAAACTTGAGTATTTTTCAATTATAACCTGGTAAACAGCCACATCAGCATGGATTGAGAAGGGAAAGATCCTTCCTGATCAGTCTGCTTGACTTCTTTGATGGAGTGACAACCCAAGTGGACTGTGGTAAGCCCTATGACGTGGTATATCTAGAATTCCAAAGGGTTTTTGATAAAGTTAGGCTATTAATTAAACTCAAAGTTGCGGGGATCCAGGGTAAACCCTGGGAATCGATAATAAACTTTTGAAGGGTTGGAAACAATGAGTACTCAATAGTAGAGTTATGTCAAAGCGGGGAGATGTACTGAGGGCCTCAGGGCTCACTGCAGGGACCATTACTGTTTCTAATTTGTATCAATTACTTATATTGTTAATATACAAGATGATGACTGAGTTTAAAGAAAGACTTCAGAGAGACTTCTAGTGGCCAGAACCTGCAACTACACCGTGACAGTAGTCATAGCAAAATTGAATGAGAAATGTTGACATAGCAACTTACCATAGTTATCGCTGATAGAAAGGCGTGACCACAGCAAGTAAAGCTCATGGACAAGAAGTGCAGCCTGACGCAAGATTTGTAATGATTGATGGATAATAATAAATAACATTTTTATATAGTGCAACCAGGAAAACACGGTGAAGTGGTTACAAAATTCACTCAGCTCTTGGCGGTAAAACTGCACAAGTCGCATGACAACTAATCACGGGGTGGGGGAGGTTGCAGTGAGGATTTTCTTTGAATTTGTTACTCCTACATAATTTAAAGTGGCATCGCATTTTTCTGCAAACTCTTTTATCCCAGGTGCCACTCGAAGATCCCAACTGATGGTCAATTTTCAGGGTAACCCAGCGTCAGAAATAGTACGCCCCCTTCAAGAGATGGGTACTACTGCACCCTCAAACATTGGACTTGTCTGGTTATCACGCCTTCATCTAGATAACTTACATCAATTCCTGCTGGGTGACCAAATAAGGGCATTTCAACTAAATTTTCCCCCTCCCCCCTTCAAGAAAAAAAATCAATATCAGAACTGTGAAATATTGTTCAGCCTTTCTCACTCCAATTTTCCCACATCCTGTCTCCCCTTCAGCTTCCTTGTCCTGAATGCTGAACCATACTATTGCTATAGGAACAGGAGTAGACCATTTAGCCTCTCGTTCCTGCTCTGCCGTTCAACTAGATTATAGCTGATCTGCACCTCAACTCCATTTACCCACTTTTGCTCCATATCTCGAGACCCTTACCCAACAAAAATTTATCGATTTAAGTCTTGAAAGCTCCAATTGACATAAAATCCACAGCCTTTTGGGGGACAGAATTCCAGATTTCTACTACCCTATGACTAGATTTTTTTTGTCAAATACAAGATGGTGGCAGAGTTCAAAGAGCCACCTAGTGGCCAGAACCTGTCACAGCAAAATTGAATGGGAAATGTTGACATAGATACTTACAACAGTAAAGTGTGACTGAAAATCGTGACAACAGGAAGTAAGGCTCGTGCACAGGAAATGCAGCCCTAAGCATGATTTTTAATAATCTGTGGGTTTAGATGCAGTGCACTTACCTTATTGACTGAACCAAACTAGATGTATCACTGAACCTGAAAGGCAACACAGTTTAAAAAAAAATCAGTATAAGAAAACAGCAGGCAAAAAGAAATTCATACAATCTCAGATCACATGATTCAGGAGTTAGGATAGAAATAAAGAAGGAATAAAAATGGAGTGGGCCGAGAGTAGCAGAGGGAGACTGGGGCCTGACATCGAGAGAAGACAAACTGTTTGCTGTTATACTAAACAATGTGCTCAGCTCCTCTTGTGCCTCAAACCCACCACTCCAAATGAAAACATCCTCGGTTAACAAACTTGGAGCCGACTTTGAAGCTGGTCGATTTACATACCTGTTGGCCGATTGCACCGCACCAATCTGGACCGATCCATTCCGTACCCAGTCAGTCTGAACCAATCGATTCTGCACCAACCCTTTTTGTACCAGGTCAGTCCGTGCCGCGTCGGTCTGGGCTAAGCCAATGGCAGCGCTAGAAGTGAAGTTTGAGAAAAAGGGGCATTGAAAGCTCGGTGTAGACTGTGACAGTCACTGGACTCGCACTGTACAGTGGCACACAGCACAGACTGTGACCGTCACTGGACTCGCACTGTACAGTGGCACACAGCACAGACTGTGACCGTCACCGGACTCGCACTGTACAGTGGCACACAGCACAGACTGTGACAGTCACCGGACTCGCACTGTACAGTGGCACACAGCACAGACTGTGACGATCACCGGACTCGCACTGTACAGTGGCACACAGCACAGACTGTGACAGTCACTGGACTCGCACTGTACAGTGGCACACAGCACAGACTGTGACCGTCACCGGACTCGCACTGTACAGTGGCACACAGCACAGACTGTGACGGTCACCGGACTCGCACTGTACAGTGGCACACAGCACAGACTGTGACGGTCACCGGACTCGCACTGTACAGTGGCACACAGCACAGACTGTGACCGTCACCGGACTCGCACTGTACAGTGGCACACAGCACAGACTGTGACCGTCACCGGACTCGCACTGTACAGTGGCACACAGCACAGACTGTGACCGTCACCGGACTCGCACTGTACAGTGGCACACAGCACAGACTGTGACCGTCACCGGACTCGCACTGTACAGTGGCACACAGCACAGACTGTGACCGTCACCGGACTCGCACTGTACAGTGGCACACAGCACAGACTGTGACCGTCACCGGACTCGCACTGTACAGTGGCACACAGCACAGACTGTGACGGTCACCGGACTCGCACTGTACAGTGGCACACAGCACAGACTGTGACGGTCACCGGACTCGCACTGTACAGTGGCACACAGCACAGACTGTGACGGTCACCGGACTCGCACTGTACAGTGGCACACAGCACAGACTGTGACCGTCACCGGACTCGCACTGTACAGTGGCACACAGCACAGACTGTGACCGTCACCGGACTCGCACTGTACAGTGGCACACAGCACAGACTGTGACCGTCACCGGACTCGCACCGTACAGTGGCACACAGCACAGACTGTGACCGTCACCGGACTCGCACCGTACAGTGGCACACAGCACAGACTGTGACCGTCACTGGACTCGCACCGTACAGTGGCACACAGCACAGACTGTGACCGTCACTGGACTCGCACCGTACAGTGGCACACAGCACAGACTGTGACCGTCACCGGACTCGCACTGTACAGTGGCACACAGCACAGACTGTGACGGTCACCGGACTCGCACTGTACAGTGGCACACAGCACAGACTGTGACCGTCACTGGACTCGCACCGTACAGTGGCACACAGCACAGACTGTGACCGTTACCGGACTTGCACTGTACAGTGGCACACAGCACAGACTGTGACGGTCACCGGACTCGCACTGTACAGTGGCACACAGCACAGACTGTGACCGTCACTGGACTCGCACTGTACAGTGGCACACAGCACAGACTGTGTCAGTCACCGGACTCGCACCGTACAGTGGCACACAGCACAGACTGTGACAGTCACTGGACTCGCACTGTACAGTGGCACACAGCACAGACTGTGACCGTCACTGGACTCGCACTGTACAGTGGCACACAGCACAGACTGTGTCAGTCACCGAGATAGCAGTCAGTGCATCACTTCTCAAATCAACAAGGACTCTCTACCCAATACACTAACCCGCCTTTCCTCTTTTTTGATGGGCCTGCCGTGTGTTTTCAGTATTTTCCTGATTAATTCACTCTTAAGACACCACTCGAGTTCTGGCACATTGACAGTTTTGAAAAGTCTCCTGGCCTGTCCCATGATTTGGTGCACGCGTGTGTTTTGTAGCTGGTGATAGGTGGTATGAAGGGAACAGCCAGGATCATTCCAGCAAATAATTATTCCAACAAGCACAGGGCTTCTATTTATTCTTTGTAAGTCCAACTCTGGCCTCCTGTGTATCCCCCACTTTTATAGCCTCACCCTTGGCGGCTGTGCCTTCAGCCATCTGAGCCCTAAACTCTGGGCTTCCCTCTCTGAACCTCTCTGCCACTCCACCCCTCCTCCTTTAAGACCCTCCTTAAATCTTACCTCTTTGACCAAGCTTTTGGTCACCCACCCTAATGGCTCCTCCTTTGACTCAGTGCTAGTTTTTCAGTCTGATTACATGCTGTGAAGAGCCTTGGGACGTTTTGCTAGGTTTAAGGCGTTTTATAAGTGCAAGTTGTAGTTGTAAAGAACAGAATAGCAGCCATTAGAGTGGGGAGCAAATGCAAAGTCCTCTGGGTACGTGGGGCTTGTCACATATTTACCTGATCTAATCAAAAGAAAAAGCACTCGGGGCACATGTGCCTCACAGGAGAACGAGTCGAAGCTGGCGGGCTTCAGCTGATTAAATATGTGGTTAGCAGCTTAACAAAGGGCTCAGCACAATCAGTGGAAGTAAGCTCCTTCGCTGGCTGAAAGGCATCGAATCTCACAGAAAGTGCACTGAGCAATATCCTGGTGAAAATAACATAAGCCTGAAGCTAAAAGAAGTAGGAGATGAGAGTAAAGGTCAGACCAAGGTAAGGAACAAGGGTAACACAAATGGTCAGGGAACAAATACAATTAGAGCACATGAGTACAAAATGACTGTAAAAAATAAAGTGAGGGGAACAATTATTAAAAACAAATGAAATTGCCTGTACAGCAATGTGCACAGCATCCGAAACAAACTGGAGGCAATAATTCATAGTGAGGAGCCAGATGTAGTAGGGATAACTGAAACACGACTACATAAAGAACAGGACTGGAGTTAAATATTGCAGGATGTAATGTATTTAGAAAGGATAGGGATGGAAGACGGGGAGGAGTGGAGTAGCTGTACTAATTAGAGACAAAATAAGGGCAATAGAAAAAAGGGACATAAGTAACATTAAGATAGAAACAATCCATATGGATTGAGACAAAGGATGAGAAGGGATCAATCACGTTAATAGGCATATTCCACAGACCATCTAATAGTGGAAGGGAAGTGGAGGATGAAATATATAGACAAATCTAAGAAGTTAGTAAACAACATTGAATAATAATCATGGGAGATTTCAACTGCCCCCAAATAAACTGGCAAGAAGAGATCGGGAAAGGAGAAAAGGGAATGGAGTTTTTACAGTGTGTACAGGACTCCTTTCTTACCCAGTATATGAGAAGCCCAACAAGAGAGGAATCACTGCTGGATCTAGTAATGGGAAATGAACCAGAACAGATAAGAGAAATAAGCCTAGGGGAACATCTAGGCAATAGCGATCACAACATAATAAGGTTTAAAAAAATGATTGAGAAAGACATAAGTAAGACAAAGACCAAAGTGATAGATTGGAAAAAAGCTAATTTTGATGGGATGAGAATGGAAAT
The DNA here is from genome assembly GCF_035084215.1 of Heptranchias perlo. NCBI lineage: Eukaryota > Metazoa > Chordata > Chondrichthyes > Hexanchiformes > Hexanchidae > Heptranchias > Heptranchias perlo. Next base: position 51,344,045 of record NC_090342.1, read on the forward strand.
AGGGCAGTAAACTGGAAAAAAAAATTGACAAAAAGAGAGAACAGCAGTGGGAAATACTTAAAACGGTGATCAACAGAGTTCAGGAGAAATATATTCCTCTAAAAAAACAAGAATAAACTAGCCAATAATGAAACACCGTGGGCTCAATTTTGAAATGGTGGTGGGTTGGCAGATGGTGGGGGAGGGGGAGGGGGAGGGGGAGGGGCAGGGGCAGGGGGGTGATGGTGCGCGTGGCAAACCCGAATTAAAAAAACTTATCGTTTCCGATGCAGTCGCAATGTAATTGATGGTGATTGACAGGCTGGCTGCTGACAGGAGTTGCAATTCCGAGGGGGGGGGGGGGCGAGGGGGAGAGAAAGAGAGTGAATGAGGTGTCATCTGGCACTGGAATGGAAGATTGGGGGGGGGGGAGAGTGGAAGATTGTGGGGAAGTGAAGGGAAGATCAGGGAGGGAGGGGGGGGGGGAGAGTGGAAGATTGTGGGGAAATGAAGGGAAGATCGGGAAGGGAGGGGGAAGATCGGGGGGGGGAGAGTGGAAGATTGTGGGGAAGGGAAGGGAAGATCAGGGAGGGAGGGAGGGGGAAGATCGGGGGGGGGGAAGAGTGGAAGATTGTGGGGAAGTGAAGGGAAGATCAGGGAGGGGGATGATCGGGGGGGAGAGCGGAAGATTGTGGGGAAGTGAAGGGAAGATCAGGGAGGGAGGGGGAATATTGGGGGGGGGGGGGAGAGTGGAAGATCAGGGGAAGTGAAGGGAAGATCAGGGAGGGAGGGGGAAGATCGGAGGGGGGAGAGTGGAAGATTGTGGGGAAGTGAAGGGAAGATCAGGGAGGGAGGGAGGGGGAAGATTGTGGGGAAGTGAAGGGAAGATCAGGGTGGGAGGGGGAAGATCGGGGGGGGGAGAGTGGAAGATTGTGGGGAAGTGAAGGGAAGATCAGGGAGGGAGGGGGAAGATCGGGAGGAGAGTGGAAGATTGTGGGGAAGTGAAGGGAAGATCAGGGAGGGAGGGGGAAGATCGGGGGGGGGGAAGAGGGGAAGATCAGGGGGACATCGGGGGAGGGGGAAGATTGGGAGGGCATGGGGGGGTGAAGAGGGGGAGATGGGGGGAGAGGGGAAGATCGAGGGGACATCAGGGGGGGATGAGGATGGGGAGATCGGCGGAGAGGGAAAGATCGGGGTAGAGGAACAAAGGGATCTCAGGTTACAGATACACAAATCACTAAAAGTAGCGCTGCAGTTTAATAAGGCCATTTAAAAAAAAGCAAACCAAGAATTAGGGTTCATTTCTAGAGGGATAGAATTGAAAAGCAAAGAAGTTATGTTAAATTTGTATAGAACTTTGGTTAGACCAGACTTGGAGTATTGTGCACAGTTCTGGTCTCCATATTATAAAAAGGATATACAGGCACTGGAGAGGGTACAAAAAAAGATTCACAACGATGATACCAGAACTGAGAGGATATCCTTATCAGGAAATGCTGAACAGGCTGGGACTCTTTTCTCTAGAAAAGAGAAGGCTGAGGGATGACCTGATAAAGGTCTTTAAGATAATGAAAGGGATTGATAAGGTGGACATAGAGAAAATGTTTCCATTTGTGGGGAGTTAAAAATTAGAGTTCATCAATATAAGATAGTCACTAATAAATGCAATAGGGAATTCAGAAGAAACGTCTTTATCAAAAGAGTGGTAAGAATGTGGAACGCGCTACCGCAAGGAGATGTTGAGGCGATTAGTATAGATACATTAAAGGAGAAGCTAGATAAGCACATAAAGGAGAAAGGGATAGGAGGATATGCTGATAGAGTTGGATGAAGTAGGGAGGGAGGAGGCTCGTGTAGAGCATAAACGCCGGCATAGGGAGAGAGTGGGAATATGGTATTGAGATAGAGGATAGTATGAGGAGAGAGCGGGAATATGGTGTTGAGATAGAGGATCAGCCATGGTCATATTGAATGACGGAGTGGGCTCGAAGGGCCGAATGGCCTACTCTTGCTCCTATTTTCTATGTTTCTATGTAGAGCAGTTGGACTGAATGGCCTTTTTCTGTGCTCAAGGCCTCTGAGAGCGTGTGGCGGAGATTTACCAGAATGGTACCAGGGATGAGGGACTTCAGTTATGTGGAGAGAGACTGGAGAAACTGGGGTTGTTCTCTTTAGAACAGAGAAGGTTAAAAGGAGATTTAATAGAGGTGATTAAAATTATGAGGTGTTTTCAGACTCAATAAGGAGAAACTGTTTCCGGCGGGTGGGTCAGTCACCAGAGGACACGGATTTAAGATAATTGGCAAAAGAAGCAGGGGGAGATGAGGAGAATTTTTTTTACTCAGTGAGTTGTGATGATCTGGAATGCGCTGCCTGAAAGGGCGGTGGAAGCAGATTCAGTAGTAACTTTCAAAAGGGAATTGGATAAATACTTGAAAAGGAAGAGCCGGGGTTGGGGGGGGGGGGGGGGAGGGTGGGGGGACTAATTGGATAGCACTTTCAAAGAGCTGGCCCAGGTATGATGGGCCGAATGGTCTCCTTCCGTGCTGTAAGAATCTATGATATTAGAGGGATCTGACAGTGCGCTGAATAAAAACCTCTCGTTGGTTATAATCGTGCCGGGCGATATTAGTGACTCTTCCTCTACTGAAGGCGTTGATTCTTTGCTGGTGTACAGTTCCACAAGTGCCAGCTGACAGTATCTCGATGGCGGCCAATTTTCATAGGCGCAGCTAGCGGCTGCAGGTTGTCAAGCTATTCAACTGTGGGGGCATCACAACCAAGCCTTTTCCTGTCCTCATCTGACATGTCCACATTTCAGCAGGAGGCCTGAGGTACAGGAGCGCTGATTGGTATTTGCGCCCCTTATCTAGCTGGAGGAACTGAGGTCAATTGTAGCATCCCCAAAGGCATCCTGGGTGACATCAGCTAACTCCGAACAGACTGGAGGTAGAAACTGGTAACTTTCTGCTTTGTGTGGCTCTGTACCACACTGGGAGCTGCCTTTCCCCACAATTGAAGTTAAAACATTCTCAGTTTATCAAATGTTGAAACTGACGAATTACAGTAAATTACATACCCGTTTGCAGATTTCACCACTCCAGTGTGAGCCAATATATTCTGTACCAATCCAGTCCGAACCGATCCAGTCTGAACCGATCCAGTCTGTACCGATCCAGTCCGAACCGATTCAGTCCGTACCGATCCAGTCCGTACCAATCCAGTCTGTGCCACTCCAGTCTGAATTGATCCATTCTGTACTGATCCTTTCTGTACCGATCCAGTCTGAAATGATCCATTCTGTACCGATCCATTCTGTGCGCATCCAGTCTGAACTAAGCCACTGGAACTGAATGTAGAAAAGACATTGAAAGCTCAGTGTAGTCCCATGTAAGTCACTTGACTGCCATCATAGAGTGACACAAAATCACGGACTGTATCAGATATTGGGGGTTATAGTCAGTGCATCACTTTTAAATATAATCAAGACCCATACCAGAACCCTGGTTACGTGTCGGCTGTGGCTCAGTGGGTAGCATTCTCCCTTCTGAGTCAGAGGTCGTGGGTTCGAGTCTCATTCCAGGTTGACAATCCGGTGCAGTACTGGGGGAGTGCTACACTGTCAGATGAGGCCCCATCTGCCCTCTCAGGTGGATGTAAAAGATGGTGCTATTCAGGAAGAGCAAGGATGTTCTCCTGATGTTCTGGCCAATATTTATCCCTCAATCAAAACCTAACACAGATGATCTGGTCACTTATTTTATTGCTGTTTGTGGGATCTTGCTGTGCACAAATTGGCTGCTGTGTTTCCGACAGTACAACAGTGACTACACTTCAAAAGTACTTCAGTGGCTGTAAAGCGCTCTTGGACGTCCTGAGGTCATTAAAAGCGTTATATTAATGCAATTAATTTCTTTCTTCTTTGGTTAATTAATCAACTAATAATTAATTCAATTTGTTAAACCCCTAATAAATGTTTACCCTGCAGTTACCTTGGATTTTATGTATCCCTCGGTGTACTCCACTTTACTCTCGCACTCCTGGATAGAATATAATAACAAGCTTGTTGTCTCTCACTTCTAGCCTTTCTCTTTATTGCAGCCTCTCTTGTCTCTGTTTTCTGTTGATTTTGCTATAGTCAGTGTTCCAGTGACCTTTCACCTCTTCTTCCTCTCTCAAGCTGCAGATATGTCCGGAGGATATATTCTCCTTCCTTCCTCCCTCCATCCTCACTTTGTTCAACTCATGCACCGTCTCCTAGTCCAACTCATTCTTTCTCAGGACCGTAAAACTGTGGAACCCCTCACCTCCCTCAGTTTCTCCTTCCTCTGAGAACCTTCAAAACCCAAGCTTGGCGTCAACTAATGACAGCTAACTGATTTACTTTGTGCGCTCGCCTGCTCTTTTCAACCGTCCTGGTGCCCTGTGTTAAGGGCCTTCACCCACGAGGGACTTATCCAATGTTAAGTGCTCATAGTTCTTTGCCCTGCGGTTTCCATGGGAGCCGGATCCATTATTGGTGAAAATGGGAATGTATCTTGAGTGTGCAACATGTTTTTTGTTTGCAATCCATGTGCACAGTTAGGGAGCAGATCAAAGGCCTGTCATATCTAGAAATGCAAATCTATCAAACCATTAGGTCCGATTTTAACCCTGTCCCCATGACAGGAAAGGTGCGTGCAGGTTTAAAATGGCAGGCTGCGTTACCGAGGCATCTAAGCTCCCGCCATTTTAACTCCCGGGTTTTCAGAGGTGCCATGGCCGCCCTCCGCAGGCTGGCAGGGGCCCCTTAAATATTAAGATGTCAGGGTCCAGGTAAGTTCCATTTATTTTCCTTCTGTAAGGTTATCTTGTGGGGTCAGGAGGAGGAGGAGGAAGAGTGCTCCTCCTAGCTCCACAAGGATACCTTGGGCCTTCTCTGACCTGGGATCCCCACCACCTTCCGACCACAATTGTTCCGGACCCCCCCCCCTTACTCACTTACCTTGCCAGGACCGTTTGCTTCGGTCCCCGTTGGCAACCTGCAGCTGCGCAATTCCCCATTCCCGCCCAACGACCTCCGCTGTTGTAGTCTAGTTGATCTCCCGTGGCATTGCTCAAGATAAGTCAGATGACGGGCTGTTTTACAATAGCACTGAATGCAAAATGTATTATCCTGTTGCTATGAGGGACCTGTGTCCCTTTCAGGCCCAAAAGCTTAATTGTTGTTAAGTAAACAGAGCCTCAGATCAATCAGAGTTTAATTGTAAACGAGGAAATTGTGCAGATAGGAATTGCTGGAGGGTTTCAGGCTGCAGGTCAGAAGTGCCCATTAAATGACCGACTTTCTTTTTCTGAGATTATTTTGCATCTGGAGCAGCTCTGTGCGACATTCCAGAATAGAGGGGAATAAAACCTGTCATTGTCTGTTATAATGCTCCCTTTCAGCCAGTCTCATTTGTGTAATAGAAATAAAGAAAGAACTTGCATTTATATAGCAACTTTCGCATCCTCAGGATGTCCCAAAACTATTTGTCTCAATGTTGCACTGCGGAGTTGGGGCTTTTGCCTGTCAGTCCTCTCCAGCACGGACCCTCGCATGGCATCAGCTCATTTAAATATCCATTACCCCTGGCCAAGTAATATGGGAGCTCTGTACTGATGGGGGGAGGGGTTGGAAATGGCTGATAGTAGCCTTCAGAACGCCTAGAATAGCTGAAGATATGTAGCAGCGTCTGGCAAATATTAAATGGTTTGAAAGAAGAAAGACTTACATTTATATCATGCCTTTCATTACCTCAGGATGTCCCCAAGTGCTTTACAGCCAATGAAGTACTTTTGAAGTGTGATCGCTGTTGTAATGTAGGAAATGTGGCAGCCAATTTGCACACAGCAAGATCCCACAATCAGCCATGAAATAAATGACCAGATAATCTTTTTAGTGATGTCGGTTGAGGGATAAATATTGGCCAGGACACCGGGGAGAACTCCGCTGCTCTCCTTCGAAATGGTGACCTGGGATCTTTTATGTTCACCTGAAGGGACGGACAGGGCCTTAGTTTAACATCTCATCTGAAAGACAATGCAGCATTTCCTCAATACTGCTGTAAATTAAAGTAATCCAATGTTACTCAATGTGCCATATTTCTTCATTAAATGGTTACCTTATTTTTTCCCCCCTCCTCTGTTAAGGCACTGATTCTTGCTGGGATACAGTTCTACGGACAATAGCCATCTTCTGGTATTTGCCCAAGTGGCCATTCTTGGTATGTCACCCTCGGCAGTGCCCGTTGGCAGTCTATTTGGCCACGGAAGGTATTGAGGCGAGGCTAACCGTGTCCTAACTGGACACCCGCAAGTGACATTTTCAGCAAGATAGCATTCAGGTGTGGGAACCTTGGCTGATTTCTTTTTTTTTATTCGTTCATGGGATGTGGGCGTCGCTGGCGAGGCCGGCATTTATTGCCCATCCCTAAGTGCCCTTGAGAAGGTGGTGGTGAGCCGCCTTCTTGAACCGCTGCAGTCCGTTGTGGTGAAGGTTCTCCCACAGTGCTGTTAGGAAGGGAGTTCCAGGATTTTGACCCAGCAACGATGAAGGAACTGTGATATATTTCCAAGTCGGGATGGTGTATGACTTGGAGGGGAACGTGCAGGTGGTCTTGTTCCCATGTACCTGCTGCTCTTGTCCTTCTAGGTGGTAGAGGTCGCGGGTTTGGGAGGTGCTGTTGAAGAAGCCTTGGCGAGTTGCTGCAGTGCATCCTGTGGATGGTACACACTGCAGCCACTGTGCGCCGGTGGTGAAGGGAGTGAATGTTTAGGGTGGTGGATGGGATACCAATCAAGTGGGCTAATCCAGAGTCCAGGCTAAGCGGGCTAAACCCTAATTCGGGGTCATCCATTTAATGGTTGCTCAGCTGGGTTTATCTAACTCAGCACAGACCAAGAATTGAACCTAGGACAATATAAGACTCAATACTATACTAGTGGTGTGTTTATTCACTTGGCTAAAGGGGGGATGAGGGAAAAGGCAATAGATTTCATATGCTTTCAGTCCCACAATGAATGGCACTGTATGTGGACCCCTTGTCATGAGGTCAGAATGATATTCTTCCACTTATAATGAGACGTTGGCCTGTACCTCATCTGTGTTTTCAAGCCTTCATAAGAGGGCGGGGAGATACAACTGAAGGAAAGATGACCAGAGCCCATCCTTTGGGCTACAGTTGATCTATAATCACTGTAAAAGAAAAAGAAACAAGACTTTAAGATACAGAGATCCCTTCTCTTTTTAAATGTTTGACTTTTTTTTTTCACACTCAGTTTTTGTAAGTTATTTTGACTTCCCCTCCCCCAAACATACCACAAACTGAGCTACAAGGTTGGCAACTGACTGACTTCCAGGCCTCTGTCAGCCTCATTCAGATGCGCAAGAGTAGCCCAGGATTGATTTATTGTTCTGTTCCCCTCCCTCCAGATAGCCAAGATCCCATCACTTTTATTGCTGTACACAGGAGCAGTTAGCAACAGTGGTGTTTTAGCAAGGGGATGAGTGCTGAAGGCAGGAGATTCATATTACATGCCTCTCCTAGAACATTTTGATTTTTAGCATCCGATTTAGTATATTTATTGATATTTTGGAGTAATTCTGAATGTGTAACTCAGTATAATTTATATTTTTATTGCATCATCACCGTACAGCCAGTCTCTATTTTATTTCCAAACCATAGCAATTCCACGTGCAGTCAGAGGAGATGTCAAATAAATCCAGTCACATTCACATCAGGAAACATCAGCTGCAACTAGTTTTGAAGAAAATAAACCTTTACAAAGAACAACATCTGGGCATGCCCCAGAAAGCTCCTTTGAGGAAAGCAAAAGTCTTTAGCAGCTTCCTGCCCCGTTGCCTCTAAAACTCCAACTCCTCTGGCTCTCCCATGGGCCTTCCATTTTATCCGGCCCTTTAACGTTGCTGTGGCCTTTGAGGCTCAGGGAACAGCAAGACTTCCTCTTCTCTCTGGCCCTGTGGCCAATCGAATGCCCCAGCGTGCACCAAATTTGCAAATTAGACCCAGTAGGACGTTCAGGTGCTGAGGTCGTACTTCCGGCTTTTGCTCTCAAATTGCTCCCAGACAGCACTGGCCCGGCCCTCTTATCTTGGTTATGTTAATGGCCAGCCCCAGGATACTTTGGATTAGAGGAATTACCATATAGACGGAAAGTGTATCCGTACTGGGAAGTTTTCTCCTCAGGTGTCAGAAGGAGGAAAAGTTATGTTTGCTTATGACCACGCGGAGAGAGGGGAATTTCTTTCCTCCTCTCGTCGCCTCGCTCTTGCGGTGAGGTTCCACAGGCGCCAACAACCCCTCTGGTACCTGAGCTCTGGCCAGCCTTCATACGTCAGCCCAGTTAGTGCTGGTAGCCTGTTAAATCAGTGATATCCAATAGAAATCACTGACTAGCCACAGGCTCGGCTACGGTGACACCGTTTCAGCCCCATGCACTAATTATAATAAAAATCGCCTTACACACAATGCAGATAAATGTACTTCATTCATGGATATTTACTTAAACATCTACCACCATTCAGTGACCAAGGAAGTAAAGCACTCACAACAGACAAAAAACAAACACTGCTTTTCGTCTTGCCATTTTACCAACTGATGCTTAAAAAGGTTGAAGTTCACATGCATACACCGTGCGAGCATGAGTATTGAGATCACATGCCCAATGACAGTGTCTATTACTCATTTTTATTTACTAATCAGAAATGCAATTAGCCACATCTGGATTCCCAATTAGCTAACGTAGCGGACAACACAGGTGTTAGATCATAGGAGACATCATCGTCCAACCTGATCCTCTCCTCACCTGATGTCTACATATGTTCTTCCAGCAGTAGTCACTGTACAGCAGTCAAAAGCAGGAACCCTGGATGATTTCTTCCCCTCCCTGACTTCCCGGCCTCTAAGGTAAGTTGCAAGACCCTAACTCTTGCCCTGGTTGCAATCAGCTAACTAAGGCCAGATCAAGAATTGATCCTGGGACCTTTTGGTTTGGAACTGCACCAGGTAGTACCTTTGCACACTTGGCCATCATTAAGATTGAGTTCATAAATCAGTCCATAAATTGTGCACTTTTCTCTCAGAGAGAAACCAGGAAATTATAGGCTGTTAGTCTGACATCGGTTTTGGGGAAGTTATTGGAATTTATAATTAAGGACTGAGAACTTAGAAAGAAATTTGAGCTGATTAGAGAGAGCCAATATGGATTTGTAAAGGGTAGGTCATGTCTAACGAACCTACTTGAATTTTTTGAGGGGGTAACTAAAGCAATAGAATGTCTATGGATGTAGTTTATATAGACTTCCAGAAGGCATTTGATAAGGTTCCACATAGAGACTGTTCGCTAAAATTAAAGCTCATGGAATTGAAGGCAAATTATTGACCTGGTTAGGAGATTGGTTAGGCAGTAGAAGACAGACAGTAGAGATAATGGGTATGTATTTGAATTGGAAGGAAGTGATTGGTGGTGTCCCAGGAGGATCTGTGCTGGGGCTTCAACTATTCACTATATTTATCAATGACTTAGATAATACAATAGAGAGCCATGAATCGAAGTTTGCCGATGACACAAAGATTGGTGGCATAGTAAACAGTGTAGACAGGAGCATAAAATAACAGAGACATTGATAGATGAAATGAGTGGGCAAAACTGTGGCAGATGGATTTCAACTCAGGTAAGTGTGAGGTCATCCATTTTGGATCAAAAAAGGATGGGTCAGAGTATTTTTTAAATGGTGAAAAGCTAGGAACAGTGAAGGTCCAAAGAGATTTAGGGGTCCATGCACACAGATCACTAATGGAATGTTAGCCTTTATAACTAGAGGGCTAGAATATAAAGGGAAGGAAGTTTTGCTACAGCTATACAAAGCCCTGGTTAGACCACATCGGGAGTACTGTGTACAGTTCTGGGCACCGCACCTTAGAAAGGATATACTGGCCTTGGAAGGAGTGCAGTGCAGATTCACTAGAATATTACCAGGGCTCCAAGGGTTAAATTATGAGGCGAGATTACATAAACTAGGCTTGAATTCCCTGGAATATAGAAGGTTAAGGGTTGATTTGATTGAGGTTTTTAGGATTTTGAAAGGAATTGATAGGGTAGATAGAGAGAAACTTTTTATACTGGTGGGGGAGTCTAGGACAAGGGGACACAAATTTAAAATCAGAGCCAGGCCATTCTAGAAATACCTCTTCACACAAAGGGTGGAACTCTCTCCCAAAAGAAGTAGATGCTAGCTCAATTAATAATTTTAAATCTGAGATTGATAGATTTTTGCTACCCAAGGGTATTAAAAGATATGGAGCCAAGGAGGGTAAATGGAATTAGGGCACAGATCAGCCATGATCTCATTAAATGGCGGAACAGGCTCAAGTGGCTGAATGGCCTACTCCTGTTGCTATGTTGTTCTGATGGCCCCTCAATGCTTTGCACTGAATGTGATCACTTGCCATGACCACAGAGTGAAGTTTTTCCATAGTTATGGTGGTCTATACCTCTTCCGTAGTGTCAGGCCGTTAAAACTCAATGATGGATAATCAGAACCCATTCTTTGGGTTGCCATTGGTTCCCTCTCTTTGTAAACACTGTAAAGGGGGTGCTGGAGAGTCTTCAAGATGCAGAGATTCCTTCTCTCTTCAATGTTGAAAGCTATGTTGTCTCCTCCATGCACCCATCCTCCTGTACCTCACCCAAGTGGCCATTCTTAATGCCGGAGCTTAGACGGTATGTGCCGACAAGCTATTAGATTTTGTGGGACACCACAGTGCTGTCCTCACCCAGAGTCAATGCATTTCCCAGCAGAGCTCACTGGATAATAGTCATTGAGTAGGAGTCCTGGCTAATTCTAAAGGCTTGTGGCACTGAGACCAACTGTAGCAGTCCAATATCACCCCGCTGGGATAAAATATCTCAACACGGACAGGGTATTGAACCTGGGGCCTTGTGATCTACAAATCAAATGGTGCCTTTCCCCACGATTAAATCGAAACATTCCCAGTTAACAAACTCTTGAAGCCAACTAGCCAAATGTTGGCAGATTACTCCGCACCAGTCTGGACCAACCCAGTCTGGGCCAACCCTAGAACTGGAAGTGGAGGGAAAGAAGCATTTAAAGACGTGTGCAGTCCAGGAAAATCACCTGAGTGGCATTACACAGTGACACAAAAGTACAGAATGCATCAGATACTGGGGGCACAGTCAGTGCATCACTTCCCAAGTATAATCGGGACCCATTCCAGAATCCTGGTTAATGAATCAACTAAAAAACTCAAAGCAATGATTAGAACACTTTTTCAAACTAACGTTTGCAGCAACAGAAAGCTGAGGAATGTGCTAAAACCCCATATAAACGTTTACCTTGCAATTCATTTACTGCCTCTGGTTTTATGTATTTGAATTCGATCTGCTTTACTCTCTCGCATTCCTTGATAGGATATAAGAAAAGGCCTGTTGTCTCACACCCTTAAGTTGGCCCAGGTTGTAGCACTCTCACTTGTAAGACCTGAAGGTTGTGGGTTCAAGCTCCACTCCTAAGACTTGAGGACACAAACTATCCTGACAGTTCAGTGCGGGACTGAAAAATTACTTCATTGCTGGAGGTGCTGTTTCTCAGATGAAAATAAACTGAGGCTTAAGTAGACATAAAAGATATCATTGTATTATTTCAAAAAGTCCAGTCCAGACAACATTTCTCCCTCAATCAACACCAACAAAACAGATTATCTGGTTATTCGTCTCACTTACTGTTTGTCAGATCTTACTGTGTGCAAATTGGCTGTTGTGGTTTCCCCCATAACAGAGAGTGCACTTCAAAGTCATTCGTTGGGACATCTTGAGGATGTGAAGTGCCATACCAATGAGTCTCTAGATTCCAAACTCTCTCTCCATCGCAACCTTTCTTGACCCTCCTGAACTTATTGCCATTACTATGGTCATTGCCGCTGTGAACTTTCTTCTCTCGTTCCTCCTAAGCTAAGGCATCATAGTATCATAGTAGGTACTGCACAGGAGGAGGCCATTCAGCCCATCGTGCCTGTGCTGGCTCTTTGAAAGTGCTATCCAATCAGTCCCATTCCCCTGCTCTTTCCCCATAGCCCTGTACATTTTTTCCTTTCAAGTATTTATCCAATTCCCTTTTGAAAGTTACTATTGAATCTGCTTCCACCACCCTTTCAGGCAGTGCATTCCAGATCATCATAACTCGCTACGTAAAAAATGTTTCCTCATGTCGCCTCTGGCTCTTTTACCGATCACCTTAAATCTGTGTCCTCTGGTTACCGACCCTTCTACACTAGAAACGGTTTCTCCTTATTTACCCTATCAAAACCCTTCATGATTTTGAACACCTCCATCAAATCTCCCCTTAACCTTCTCGGTTCTATTGAGAACAAACCCAGTTTCTCCAATCTCTCCATATAACAGAAGTCCCTTATCCCTGGTACCATTCCAGTAAATCTCTTCTGCACCCTCTCTCAGACCTTGAAATCCTTCCTAAAATGTAGTACCGAGAATTGGTCACAATACTCCAGCTGAGGCCTAACCAGTATTTTATAAAGGTTTAGCATAACTTCCTTGCTTTTGTACTCCATGCCTCTATTAATAAAGCCCAGGATCCCATATGCTGTTTTTAAACAGGCTTCTCAACTTGTCCTGCCACCTTCAAAGATTTGTGTATGTGCACCCCCAGGTCTCTCTGTTCCTGCACCCCCTTTAAAATTGTACCATTTAGTTTATATTGCCCCTCCTCGTTTTTCCTACCAAAATGTATCACTTCACACTTCTCTGCATTAAATTTCATCTACCATGTGTCTGCCCATTTCACCAGTCTGTCTATATCCTCCTGAAGTCTGTTAGGGATGGGCAATAAATGCCGGCCTTGCCAGCGACGCCCACATCCCGTGAACGAATAAAAAAAAAACTATCTTCCACATTGTTTACTACATTTCCGAGTTCATATCATCTGCAAACTTTGAAATTATACCCTCTATACCCAAGTCCAGGTCATTAATATATGTCAAAAAGAGCAGTAGCCCTAATATTGATCCCTGGGGAACACCACTGTATACTTCCCTCCAGTCTGAAAAAACAACCGTTCACCACTACTCTCTGCTTTCTGTCCCTTAGCCAATTTTGTATCCACCCTGCCACTGTCCCTTTAATCCCATGGGCTTTAATTTTGCTAACAAGTCTATTATGTACTTTATCAAATGCTTTTTGAAAGTCCATCTACACAACATCAACCGCACTACCCTCATCAACCCTCTTTGTTACTTCATCAAAGAACTCAATCAAGTTAGTCAAATACAATTTTCCTTTAACAAATCCGTGCTGACTTTCATTTATTAGCCCATACTTTTCCAAGTGCCAATTAATTTTGTCCCGGATTATTATCTAAAAATTTCCTCACCATCGACATTAGGCTGACTGTTTGCCGGGTTTATCCCTCTCCCCTTTTTTGAACAGGGGTGTTACATTTGCAATCCTCCAGTCCTCTGGCACTATCCCCATATCTAAGGATGATTGGAAGATTGTGGCCAGCACCTCTGCAATTTCCACCCTTACTTCCCTCAGTAACCTCGGATGCGTCCCATCTGGACCGGGTGACGTTTCTATTTTGAGTACTGCCAACCTTTTAAGTACCTCCTCTTTATCTATTTTTATCCTATCCAATATCACCACTACCTCCTCCTTTACTGCTACAATGGCAGCATCCTCCTCTCTATTGAAGACTGATACAAAGTACTCGCTTAATACCTCAGCCATGCCCTTTGCCTCCTTTTTTGTCCCCAATCAGTCGCACTCATCCTTTGACTATTTATATTTTTGTAAAAGACTTCTGGGTTCCTTTTTATGTTAGTCACTAGTCTATTCTCAAACTCTCTCTCTGCCCCTCTTATTTCCTTTTTTAGATCTCCCCTGTTCTTTCTGTATTCAGCCTGGTTCTCTACTGTATCATGAACATTACATTCGTCATAAGCCTCCTTTTTCTGTTTTATTTTAATCTCTATATCTGTAGCCATCCAGGGAGCTCTAGCTTTCTTTCCCCCTCGTAGAGATGTCTCTACTCTGTACCCAAACCAACTCCCCCAATACATTCATCTTCCTCCCTTCAGCTTCACAGTGTTCAAATTGAAACTCATTGAATTGTATTCCAAGGACCTAAAAACTGTGGAGCTCTTTGCTGCTCAGTCTTCCCTTCCTCCTTAAAATGTTCAGGCTTTTAAAGCCCAAGCTTGGTGTCAACTAATCACTATTTCCTGATTTACCTCGTGCTCTTTCCTTTTCAACCTTGCTGGTGCCCTGTGTCAAGGCCCTTCACCTGTGTGAACGTACCAATATTAACTTTTCTGTCAAAAGGCCAACATTTTCCATGGAATTTCGATCCATTAAGAGTGAAAATGTAAATATAATTTGAGTTTGAATTTTGTTTTGCAGTCCATGCGCTCACTGCACAATTAAGGAATACGCAGACCCAACATTACCTTTATTTTAAATCTGTCAAACCTTCATCTAACCTAGACATTGCTCACAGCCTAGATGGCTGTTTCATAATGCCATATAATGCACAATATATTATCCTGCTGTTAAGGTGGAGCTGGATGCTTTTCAAGGCCAAAAGTCTAATATTGTTAAGTGAACAAAGCCTAGTTTAATTGCATTTTCTGGTAAAGAAATCGAGCAGATTGGAAAATGCTTATAAATTTCAGGCTGCAGTTCAGAAGCATCCAGCATTAAGTGACTGGCTTTCTTTTTAAAGATTTTTTTTGCCTCTGTAACAAAGTGTGACATCTGGAGTGTGACGTCTGAAGTGTATAACCTGGACACCAAGTCTGGGATTTTCCGCTTTGGTGGAATGCCGGTACACCTTTAGCGGGATGTTTGCCGCAACCCTGCCGATTTTCTGGGGTTAGGGTCATCGCTATATCTTGAGGCACGGTCCCGGTGGGATTCCTACCTCCATTTGGAAATGGCCACGGCAGGGCCTGGGGACATGCAACTTGCCACAGCGTAGGGGGGCTGGCACCCTGAGGACAATAGTTTAATATGTTTGTCACTATTTAAATTTAGCAGGGGCTTGGAGTCAAATCCTTCATCCTGCAAACAAAGAGCACTTTCCCGCATTATCTAGGCTACTGGTTCTATCAAGTGCTTTCACAGAACCTTCCTCATTTTTGGAAGGTAGCTCAATAACACTGACAAATATATATAGAATCATAGAATCTTAGAGCACAGGAGAAGGCTATTCGGCCCATTGTGCTTGTTCTGGCTGTTTCAAAGAGCTGTCCAATTAGTCCCACTCCCTTGCTCTTTCCCTATAGCCCTGCGAATTTTTCCTTTTCAAGTATTTATCCAATTCCCTTTAGAAAGCTACGATTGAATCTGCTTCCACTGCCCTTTCAGGCAGTGCATTCCAGGTCATAACAATTCGTTGCATATCACAACATTTTTCCTCATCTCCCCTCTGGCTCTTTTACCGATCACCTTAAATCTGAGTCCTCTGGTTACCGTTCCTCCTGCCAGTGGAAACAGTTTCTCCTTATTTCTCTATCAAAACCCTTCATGATTTTGAACATCTCTATTAAATCTCCCCTTAACCTTCTCTGCTCTAAGAGAACAATCCCAGCTTTTCCAGTCTCTCATCCCTGGTATCATTCTAGAAATCTCCACTGCATCCTTTCCAAGGTCTTGACATCCTTCCTAAAGTATATTGAACAGTATAGGAGCAAGTAAATTGTAGCAGTAACACAAATATATTTTTGTAGCAGCTGTTAAGTATTACTAGTTCCTTGTATTTTTTCTGGACATCTCCTGATTAGAGGATGCGCTGCCACTACCAATGTTCACACTGGTAGTTTCTGTAACCAGATTATACCAGCCGATTGGGTGGATAATGTTATGCAGTGGAAGGGTTTCATGAGCTCCCATTGCCCATCGATGAGAAGGAGAGCCACCCACTCCGACTGGACACGAGTTCCCCGCAAGATGTCAACCCAGAGTTTAGAGCTGGAGCTCCAGTCTCCACTCGCCGGGACTTTCTGGAGCAGGGTTCGAACCCTGCACCTTCTGACTCATCCTTGTTTTCAAATCCCTCCATGGCCTCGCCCCTCCGTATCTCTGTAACCTCCTCCAGCCCACAACCCTCCGAGATCTCTGTGCGCCTCCAATTTTTGCCTCTTGCGCATCTCCGATTTTAATCGCTCCACCATTGGCGGCCATGCCTTCAGCTGCCTAGGCCCTAAGATCTGGAATTCCCTCCCTAAATCTCTCCTCCTCTCCTTTAAGATACTCTTTAACACCTACCTCTTTGACCAAGCTTTTGGTCACCTGTCCTAATATCTCCTTATGTGGCTCAGTGTCAAATTTTGTCTGATTACGCTCCTGTGAACTGCCTTGGGACGTTTTACTACGTTAAAGGCGCTATATAAATGCAAGTTGTTGTTGTTGAGGCAGGAATGCTAACCACAAAGGCTTGGTCCTCCTTGTAGAGTAGAAAATAATAAATAGTTCACAGTTCATTTGCTGAATAATCCTGTAATTAATTTTCTTATATCATGGTTCTTTACCCTTCCCTCATTAGCAACTTAGATAACTATCTTTGGAAGTTTCAAACTGATAAACACATTCAAAAACAATGAGCAGACTTTTAGAATTTAAGTAACTATCTGTTGAATTCAAAAGGAGTTGCCAATCAAACACATATTTGAACAAACTAGACAGAATGTTTGTAGCTCAATTGAATAGCTTGGCCTTTCCCTTGGATACTTGTTTTTCAGAAAAACAGTCAGATTATTGTAACAAAAAGTTACAAAATGAGCATTCTTATGTCCTGGTGATAGAATTAAAGTCTGTACCAAACTAAATATTGGATTGAATGCTTCATTTTTGTCATGCACGGTATTACAGGCCAGGTGAACCCTGTCAACCACATCTGTAAGGTTTCCAGCAAGGGCCAAAACCAAGTGTGGGAAACCTTGCTGCTCTCTCCCCTCCCTTATCCAAGGGCATTTAGATCGAATGCAGCATCGCAAACTGCTGCCTGGCTGGGATCATCTAACTCAAGCACATACCAGGAAGTCAACCTGGGACATTCTGCCTGCATGGCTCAGTACTACAGCCCTGGTGCTTTTATTGACATGGCCATCAGATTGACAGGAAGTGGAAGAGAAGAAAAAGGCAAGATATTTCTTATGCTTTCAGTTCCATAATACATGACCGTTGTCACAAGGTCAGAGTGAATTCTTTCCGCTAGAAATGAGATGGTGGCCTGTACCTCTTCTCAAATGTCAGGCCTTCATTAGAGGGCGCGGAGATACAACTGAACGACAGGTGATCAGAGCCCATCCTTTGGGTTACAGCCGGTCCCCTTTCTCTGTAAACACTAGAAAGGAAAATAAAACCTATAAATTCAGACATTTTTTCTCTTTTTAATGCTTAAGACTTTTTCACTCCCTATTTCTGACCAATCTACAAGGTTAGCAATTGACTGACTTCTAGGACTCTCCTCCTATCCTAAGACACTCCGAGAACTCTGTGTTCCCCCACCTCAGGCCTCGTGTCCATCCCCCACTTCCTTCGCTACACCATTGGCAGCCGTGCCTTCAGTCGTCCAGGCCCCAAGCTCTGGAATACCCTCCATAAAACCCTTTGCCTCTCCACCTCTCTCTCCTCCTTTAAGACGCTCCTTAAAACCTACCTCTTTGGTCAAGCTTTTGGTCAACCGTCCTAATGTCTCCTTCATTGGCCCAGTGTCACTTTTTATCTGATTACCTTCCTATGAAGTGCCTTGGGACGTTTTACTACGTTAAAGGCGCAATGTAAGTTGTTGTTGATATTGCCTTGGAGATGCAAAGTATTGACTCATCATTCAGTCTCCCCCTTCCATCCTGATCAGAATGATCCTTGCCTCAGGAGCCATATAAGGAGATATTAGGCCAGGCGATCAAAAGTTTGGTCAAAGAGGTAAGTTTTAAGGAGAATCTTAAAGGAGGAGAGAGAGGTAGAGGGCTATGGAGAGAATGGACAGTAGGATTAGTTCTAGATTGCTCTAGCAAAGAGCCAGCAGGGACATGTTGGGCTGAATGGCCTCCTTCTACGGTTCTATGTTTTGTTTCCAACTAGTTAATTGAAATGTAGATTGTACTTTCACATTCCTTTTCTCTCCCTGCCTCACTTCTTTATTCTCATTCTCTCTCTCTTATTTCCGTTTTCATCACCCATCATTCCCTCTCTGTCTTTCTCTCTCCCATTTTCTCCGTCTCTCAGCCTTTCTTTGTCCTCACTCTTTCCTCTTCCCCTTTTCAGTCTCTCTCTTATTCCCTCTTTCTTTTCTTTTCTCCCCACCCCACCAGGGCGGCTGGGACACTTCTCTGGATACATGAGGTGATGGTGTGTGTGTACCTCTTCTGAAATGTTAGGCCTTCATCAGAGGGCGGGGAGATACAACCAAACGACAGATGATCGGGGCACATTGCTTGGGTCATAGGTGGTCTCCTCTCCTCATAAACACTGGAAAGAAAAAAAAAGCACTTCAAAATACAATTCTCTTCTCTTTCTATTGTCTAAAATGTCTTCCTTGCTCTGTTTTTTTCTTTAAAGTTACTTTGTTTCGTATTACAGGAATAATATTTTGCCCTGCAGTACCTCACAGCCATTCTCCATGTGTGAGCCTAGTCCAGACTGCTCGACCATGAAGGTCATCACAGCCACTCCTACCCCCGTCCGTCCTTAACACCCACTTTCCCGCAGGGCTGGCTGGATAACAATTATGAAGAGGAGCCTTGGCTGGTTGTTCCTACCTGCAGCGCAGCGTAACTGAGGCCAAACGTAGCAGCACAACTGCTGACCCGGGTTGAGATCAGCTAACTCAGATTTGACATGTGATGTGCATGGCTCAGTTACACACACTGCCTTAACCAGCTCAGCCACTGGGAGAGCTGAAGGGACAGTCATTATTGGTAAAGTGTCTCCCACCACAGGAGAATGGAACAGCTGCAACAACATTCAAAGAACCACCCAGGACAAAGCAGTCCACTTGATCGCCACTCCATCCACTGCCTTAAACATCCACTCCCTCCACCATTGGTGTACCATATCTGCAGTGCATCCTAACTACAGGATGCACTGCAGCAACTTGCCAAAGCTTCCTCGGCAGCACCTGTCCTGATAACCTGAAGCAAGATCTGGAATCAGATCAGGGTCAGGCTGATTGGGTGACAACCATCTCCATGGCAGCTCTTAAAAATTGGGAGTGCGGAATCTGGGGGCAGTTGAAATTTCCTGTCCCCATTGTTAATGAGTCCACAGCAGAGAAGCCGCCCAAGCTAGGCAGTAGACCTCTCTCAAAAGTTAGTCATCTCCTTCCAAAAGGGAATAGGATTGTCTGGGTAGGAAATTACACATTCATACTGTTATCCAGGTTGCATCTGACGTAGCTTGTCACGGTTGTGTGGGAGTTAGACTTCATACCTGACATGTATAGTGTATGGCCAATTACAGCAATAGAAAAAAATGAAATAATTGACTTGTCCAATGCAGTCTGTTTGTTAACAAAGCCTGAGGACAAGTACCTGTGGTATTCTGGAATGTTCCAGGATTTAGAAGTATTGTTCTCGTTGGAACATTGGTCCTGGGGTTGGAGAAAGAACAATGCGTTGTTCACTTTTTCATTTTCCTGTCTTTCACCCGCTGCTGCCAGAAACTTGTTCCTGCGCTTATCTTTTTTAAAGTGAGTATCATATCCTGTCCAATTGTTCTTCATAGTTCCAGTCCTGTAGCAGGTTAAAATTAAAAACAGTAATGAAAACTGGAAATCATGAACCGTTTGGACATACAATCAAAGGAATTATAGCACAGAAGGAGGCCATTTGGTCCATTATGCCTGGGCTGGTGCTAGCTCTTCCACTGGAGCTGTCCACTCTTATCCCAATTTTCTGCCCTTTCCCCATATCCTTCTATGTTCTTCCTTTTCAAAATAGTGGGAACAATCTTTCACTATTTACCCTCTGAAAACCTTTCATGATTTTGAATACCTCTTTTAGATACCCTCCTTAACTTTCTCCATTCCAGTTAAAAATGCCTCAATCCTTTTATCCTTTCTTCATAAATGTATGCTCTCACTTCTAATATCATTCTATTGAATCTCTACTGTATCCGTTCCATTGCTCGAATATCTTTCCTATAAAAAGATGCCTTGAATTACACATAATACGCCAACTGCAACCTAACCAACATCTTGTACAAATTCAGTATCACTACTTTTTAATATTTAATGCTGCACGTATAAAACCCAGAATCCCATTTGTCTTTGCTATCTGCACTCCCACCTTTAAAGATCAATGTATCCGCACCACTAGATTTCTCTGTATCTCCGCTTGAAGAATCCTCCCATTTTCGTTATACTTCCCATTACTGCTTCTTTCCTTAAACAGATACTATTTCATATTTCTCCACACTGAACTGTATCTGCTATCTATCTGCCCACTTGGAAAACCTGCCTATATCCTCTGGCAATCTGCTGAATTATTCTTCACAGCTTGTCCTGTCCTCAAGTTTTTATATTATCAGCAAACTTGAATATCAATTATAGGAACATAGGAACAAGAGTAGGCCATTCAGCCCCTCGACCTGTTCTGCCATTCAATTAGATTGTGGCTGATCTTATCTCAACACCATTTACCCGCCTTGGTTTCATATCCCTCAAGAACCTTACCTAACAAAAATCTATCAATATCAGTTTTGACATTTTCAATTAACCTCCAGCATCCATAGACTTTTGGGGGAGAGAGTTCCAGATTTCCACTACCCTCTATTTGAAGAAGTTGCCTTCTGACATCATCCATGAATGACCTAGCTCTTGACCTTATGCTCAAGTCAGTTATACAAATAGAAAATAAAAGTTTTCTTTTATTCGTTCACGGGATGTGGGCGTCGCTGGCAAGGCCAGCATTTATTGTCCATCCCTAATTGCCCCTTGAGAAGGTGGTGGTGAGCCGCCTTCTTGAACCGCTGCAGTCCGTGTGGTGAAGATTCTCCCACAGTGCTGTTAGAAAGGGAGTTCCAGGATTTTGACCCAGTGACGATGAAGGAACGGCGATATATTTCCAAGTCGGGATGGTGTGTGACTTGGAGGGGAACGTGCAGGTGGTGTTGTTCCCATGTGCCCGCTGCCTTTGTCCTTCTAGGTGGTAGAGGTCGCGGGTTTGGGAGGTGCTGTCGAAGAAGCCTTGGCGAGTTGCTGCAGTGCATCCTGTGGATGGTACACACTGCAGCCACTGTGCGCCGGTGGTGAAGGGAGTGAATGTTTAGGGTGGTGGATGGGGTGCCAATCAAGAGGGCTGCATTGTCCTGGATGGTGTTGAGCTTCTTGAGTGTTGTTGGAGCTGCACTCATCCAGGCAAGTGGAGAGTATTCCATCACACGCCTGACTTGTGCTTTATAGATGGTGGTAAAAGTGGTCCCAGCACAGATTCCTGGGGAACACTGCATCCCGCATTCCTTCAATCCGAAAAATGTCCAGTTATCCTTGCTTTTTGCTTCCTATCCCCGGTCATGTCTCTATCCATGCAGCTACAGTCACCTTAATAATACCTTGCATCTTAACATTTATAACAAGTCTTTCATGTAGCACTTTTATCAAATACCTTCTGAAAATCCACTGCATTTCCGTTATCTATATACTCTACGATTCCCTCAAAAAAAAATCCACTAAATTGGTCAAACACATCCTGCCCTTTACAGGTCCATACAGATTGTCTCTGATTATCCCAGACTTTCTGAAGTGTTCACTAATTTCATCCTGTATTGTGGATTCTAGAAGTTTACCCCCAAATGACATAAAACTAATCGGACTAGTTTTCTGCTTTGTCCCTTTCCTTTGTCATGAACAGGGCTGTAACATTTTCCACCCGCTAGTCCTTTGGCACAATTGCCATTACCAATGGGATTTTTCTGTAGGAAAATTATGGTTAGTGCATCCGCTATCTCCACCTCAACCTAGAAAATCTGTCCTATTATGTGAAGTGCAGTAAGAGGATCTCTACACTGGACAGCACGGCATGTCAGCATGCTGAACCTTCATTGTGACCTTGTCATAGATCCATGGAAAATTAGCGGACAGAAAATCGATGGACTGCAAAAAGGCCGTGCCAACCTCTGTGCCCGATCAGTGCCCCCGCCATGTGAGTCTCTTTGCCAGGAGCTTTAGTTTGCAAAATCTATCCCTGGCTACTGAGACAACTGGTTCCTACGTTATTCCTCTCCACTTACCTCTTCTTCCTGTAGCACCACATGAAGAGGAGGCCAAGAAATAGGAGGCAGAATAGAAACACTGATACGACTGTGATGACAATCATCCCCGCTGAGTACTGCCAATCCTCCTCCAGTATTTGGTATGGGATAGCTGGCACGAGACAGAACACAACAATCAGACAAGAGGGGCAGAAGCGAGCACTATACCCCAAAAAATAAGAGCAATCACATTTGGACCGCCAATGCCCCTGCACTACCAAGGCCAAGCAGGGAAAGCTGAACTCAGCAGCCTGTTGCTCAGTGACAATGTGCCTCAGGTACCAGAGAGCTGCTGCCACCAATGGAGCCCAATGCCAGCAAGTCTCACACCCTTCAGGAGAGGCATTTTCAAACATTTGGTGGGGGTGGGGGAGGGGAAAGGACTGGGAGTCTTAGCAAGGAAGCAAAGATGACACCTCCTATTAGGATGTTACATTGGGATGATAAAAATGATTCACAGAGCTGTATTTTTTTCACACCACAACTTGGAGAATGGATTATAATAGCATTTTAACTTATTATATTTTGAAATGTGATTCACCTCATGCTGAAATAATACGGCTATTTAATTCAATAACATTATTAATTCAGGATATAGTTTGTACTGGATAACAAATACTCCCAAATTTGGATTCGCTCCTTTCTCTTCCCCTTTTCTGTTAACCTGTCCCTTTAACCCGCCTCTCCTGAAGGGTGAGACACTTGCTGGGACAGGGCTCCCTGGTACCCGGGTCAGATGGTCACTCTCAATGTGTGACCTGGATGGTGGATGCTGTAGGTCAGTTCAGCATCAAAACTGAGACAAAACATATCCTTACTCTTCCAGGGTTAACTGGATGGGAATTAGATCTCCATGCAGCATGCACCATTCCCTGGTCAAGAGGACCATCAGTTGACCTGCTCCTGGGTTATGACCAATGTTGTCCTCAACTTGCGCCCTCTCTGATCTTCTTGCTCTCCTTGCTTGACCTTTTCTCGTCATCTTCTCTTGAAGATGCAACCAAACTGTGCATTAGGCGTGTGGGGAAATCACGAGCAGAACCCTACATTCTGCCACACTAGTATGGCAAGCTAGAGCACCAAACACACAATCCCCTCCATCCCACCCTTCGATCTGGTCCTTTAAGTGCACAGAGTATCATGATTTTCATTGAAAACCCTGTCAGATTTCCTTGTGATTACATCAAGTGTCCTTGTGATTACACCCTTGATTTTCTACACTAATCCCTTCCCCCTGCATCTCCTGCTAACACCCTATTGATGATCTTCAGGAAACCTGCCAAGGAAAGCAAGAAGGTTCCTCTGATTGGTAATGACAGCAGTAATCTCAATCAGTGCCGACCTGTGCTGCCCCTTTCCAACATAAGCAGTTTACTGATGGCACAGAGGAGCCATCATCGTGCGTCTCTTTCAAAACTGCTGATTTCCAGACGTAACTACTGACGTCACTACAATGAAGGGGGAGGGGGGGAACTGACCTCAATTTCAATACCCCCAGAGACACCATACTTACACGCTGTCATGCAGTGCCAGAACTATTTTAAGAAGCCAATCATCAATAAGCAGCCCTCGATCGAAATCAGCAATGTTTTTATTTTGGAAAATTTGAAGTGCCATGGTGCCAGAGCCTGGGAAGGCAATGGTGCCAGAGCCTGGGAAGGCAATGGTGCCAGAGCCTGGGAAGGCAATGGTGCCAGAGCCTGGGAAGGCAATGGTGCCAGAGCCTGGGAAGGCAATGGTGCCAGAGCCTGGGAAGGCAATGGTGCCAGAGCCTGGGAAGGCAATGGTGCCAGAGCCTGGGAAGGCAATGGTGCCAGAGCCTGGGAAGGCAATGGTGCCAGAGCCTGGGAAGGCAATGGTGCCAGAGCCTGGGAAGGCAATGGTGCCAGAGCCTGGGAAGGCAATGGTGCCAGAGCCTGGGAAGGCAATGGTGCCAGAGCCTGGGAAGGCAATGGTGCCAGAGCCTGGGAAGGCAATGGTGCCAGAGCCTGGGAAGGCAATGGTGCCAGAGCCTGGGAAGGCAATGGTGCCAGAGCCTGGGAAGGCAATAGTGCCAGAGCAAGGGAAGGCAATAGTGCCAGAGCAAGGGAAGGCAATAGTGCCAGAGCAAGGGAAGGCAATAGTGCCAGAGCAAGGGAAGGCAATAGTGCCAGAGCAAGGGAAGGCAATAGTGCCAGAGCAAGGGAAGGCAATAGTGCCAGAGCCTGGGAAGGCAATAGTGCCAGAGCCTGGGAAGGCAATAGTGCCAGAGCTTGGGAAGGCAATAGTGCCAGAGCCTGGGAAGGCAATAGTGCCAGAGCCTGGGAAGGCAATAGTGCCAGAGCATGGGAAGGCAATAGTGCCAGAGGAAGGGAAGGCAATAGTGCCAGACCTTTTTTGCCATTCCTCCCTGGAACTAGAAGTTTAGGAGTCGTGATTTTATTTTTATTTATTTTTTTGGTCGTTAATCCAACCCACCTCTTTTAGTCCTGAATTTATCCGACCAATTGCTGCTCATGACCTCCCCTGTATGTTGATCAACCAGAAGGTACTTGATTCTGCAGACGACAAAATAGAAGTCAGTACAATTTCTCAAAATCCGATCCAAAACTGAAGCAAGATAGAGCTTTCACCAAGTACTTTGTGTTAACCAGAGGAGAATTTTTTCTCCTTCCCCCAATTACCTCCCCTCCTCTCCTTAAGGTGCTGGCCTTTTTTTGGAATACAGTCCCATGAGTGGGCCAGGACCTCACACCAAGAGTCCTTCTCTCATGCCTGGACCTCAACATTGAGTGAGGGAAAACATGACAGCAAAGCACGATCTTGTTCTCACCTGAAACCTACGTACACACGCACTTGCACTGGTTACTGATTTGTGAACAGGAAGGCATACCCTGGCCGACTTTCCCTCTCCCTAGCCCAGAGGCCCTGAGGCCAACTGTACCATCTCAACTGCTGTCCCGGCTCAGATCAGCTAACCCAGCACAGAACAGGAATCAAACCAAGGTTCTACTAGCCTATATGGCTCAGCGCTATAACAAGCGCTGCCTTGGCCAAACAGGTCAAAGGGATTGAAGAGAAAGGATAGAACTTAATCATGATTTGACCGCAGGTGATTGTAGGTGGCCTCCATGGCAGTTAATCTTTTAGCTAGTTATCCGAGGCTCTGATAAATAAATGTAACTCCCAATAAGACTCCCAATAAATACTCCCAATAAGAGAGCAATAATTGAATATTTCGCTGCAGTCTTCATTATTCTTCATTTTTTCTCCACCATGTCTTCCCTGAATGTTCACCATCTTCTACTTACGAAAAATTATATTACCAGGGATTGTACTAAGTGTCACCTTGGCTCAATTGTACCACTCTCACCTCTAAGTCAGAAGTTGTGAGTTCACGCCCCTCTCAAGAGACTTGAGCACTTAATCTAGGCTGACACTGAGGGAGTGCTGCACTGTTGGAGGTGCCGCCTCTTGGATAAGATATTAAACCAAGGCCCTACATATCATCGCAGATGGACGTAAAAGATCCCAAGTCCTAGTGAAAAAAGAGCAGGGAGTTGTCCTGGTGACCTGGCCAATATTTAACCCAGTCAAGATTAAAACAGATTACACGGTCATTTATCTTAGAAGAACGAAAGAAAGGAGAAAGAAAAGAGAAAGCAAGAGAGAGAGAAAGCGAGAGGGAAAAAGCGAAAGAGAAAGCGAGAGAAAGAGAAAGCGAGAGAAAGAGAAAAAAAGCAAGAGAGAGAAAGCGAGAGAAAGAGAAAGAGAGAGAGATAAAGCGAGAGAAAGAGAAAGCGAGAGGGAAAGCGAGAGAGAGAGCGAGAGAAAGAGGGAAAGCGAGAGAAAGCGAGAGAGAGAAAGCGAGAGAAAGAGAGAGAGAGAAAGAGAGAGAAAGCGAGAGAAAGCGAGAGAAAGAGAAAGAGAGAGAAAGCGAGAGAAAGAGAAAGAGAGAGAAAGCGAGAGAAAGCGAGAGAAAGAGAAAGCGAGAGAAAGAGAAAGCGAGAGAAAGAGAAAGAGAGAAAGCGAGAGAAAGCGAGAGAGAGAGAGAAAGCGAGAGAGAGAAAGAGAGAGAGAAAGAGAGAGAGAAAGCGAGAGAAAGAGAAAGAGAGAGAGAAAGCGAGAGAGAAAGCGAGAGAAAGAGAAAGCGAGAGAGAAAGCAAGGGAAAGAGAAAGCGAGAGAGAAAGCAAGAGAAAGAGAAAGCGAGAAAGAGAAAGCGAGAGAGAGAGAAAGAGAGAGAGAAAGCGAGAGAAAGAGAAAGCGAGAGAGAGAGAGAGAGAAAGCGAGAGAGAAAGCGAGAGAAAGCGAGAGAGAGAGAGAGCGAGAAAGAGGGAAAGTGAGAGAGAAAAAGCGAGACAGAGAGAGAGAAAGAGAAAGAGAGAGAGAAAGAGAAAGGAGAGAGAGAAAGCGAGAGAGAGAGAAAGCAAGAGAGAGAGAAAGCGAGAGAGAGAAAGCAAGAGAGAGAAAGCGAGAGAGAGAAAGCGAGAGAGAAAGCGAGAGAGAAAGAGAGAAAGCGAGAAAGCGAGAGAGAGAGAGAAAAAGTGAGAGAAAGAGCGAGAAAGAGGGAAAGCGAGAGAAAAAGCGAGAGAGAGAAAGCGAGAGAGAGAGAAAGCGAGAGAAAGAGGGAAAGTGAGAGAGAAAAAGCGAGACAGAGAAAGCGAGAGAGAAAGAGAGAGAGAAAGAGAAAGAGAGAGAGAAAGAGAAAGAGAGAGAGAGAGAAAGAGAGAGAAAGAGAAAGGAGAGAGAGAAAGCGAGAGAGAGAAAGCGAGAGAGAGAAAGCGAGAGAGAAAGCGAGAGAGAGAGAAAAAGTGAGAGAAAGAGCGAGAAAGAGGGAAAGCGAGAGAGAGAGAAAGCGAGAGAGAGAGAAAGCGAGAGAGAGAGAAAGCGAGAGAGAGAGAAAGCGAGAGAGAGAGAAAGCGAGAGAGAGAGAAAGCGAGAGAGAAAGAGGGGAAAAGACAGAAAGAAGGAAAGAAAGAGAGAAACTTGCATTTATACAGCGCCTTTCACGACCTCTGGTCATTTATCCCACAAACAATAATGGGATAAATGACCAGATCATCTGTTTTAGTGATGTTGGTTGAGGGATAAATATTGGCCAGGACACTGGGGTGAACTCCGTGCTGGTTGTGGGACCTTGCTGTGTGCTAATTGGGTGCTGCGTTTCCCTGCATTACAACATCAAAAAGCACTTCTTTAGCTGTAAAGCACTTTGGGACTTCCTGAGGTCATGAAAGGCACATTATTGTAGATGTAAGTTCTTTCTTTCTTTAATCCATATACAACGGAATGTGTACTATCCAATTTATCTATGCTGAGCTAGCTGATTTCAATCTGAGGTGCAGGGCACTATAATTGTCCCTAGGGACTCGAGGTGGGAGAGGGGGAAAGCCCAGCCAGGGTTGCTGCTCCCGACCAGTAACTCCAACTGTGCGGGCAGGATCGGGCTCAGGTGTGACGGTCCCTCTCAACTGCCAACATTTACTGTCTAGGCTCACACGTGAAGAATGACCATGTGTGCAGTGATGGGGTGCTGACAACTATGGAACTGTATCCCAGCAAGAGCCAGCGCCTTCAGGAGAAGAGGAAAGGAAACCAGAAACATCGTTTTTCTGAATAAAAATATACCTCAGGAGAACTCTACTATCCTTTCAAATCAGCAACCAAACTAATCTACCTCAAATATGCAAACCGTAGGTAACGAAGAGTAGATTTTCTGTTTGGTGAGTACAACCAATCAGAAAATTGGGCAGAGATTCAGTAACCTGCGTTCTGACGAGAGGTCTTTGACCTGTTACGTTAACTCTCTCTCTACAGATGCTGACTGACGAGCTGAGTGTTTTCAGCATTTTCTGTTTTTATTTCATTAAAGTAGAATATCTGCCCATCTAATTTTCCAGTCAGGCTTTGAACTGGTGCCCGAAGAAGTTTCTGAGAGATGTGATAAGGTACAATAAACGTGCAAACATTTAAAAAAAAAAATCAAATTAATTACTTTTAAGAGCACATGACCCCAAGGGGATCCAGTCATTATCTACAGCACGCACTGGGCAGATTTATATATTTCTGAAACAACTCAACCCTCTTCCACTGAAGACACTTCTCAAGCTCACCTGTAGCTTGTGTTGGAGCAGAGTTGGTTGTCACATATGATTTTTCCTGAGAGGCACGTGCCATTGGAACCAATCACGTAGTACAGCATTGTCTTAGAAGGTTCCAGATCCTTTCCATCATCGCAGTCGTACACAGAGGAGTGTTGCTGGGCAATGTACGGACCCCGCCGTTCCGGGTCAGTCGGATCGTAGGCCCCTTCGGTTGTGCCCAGAGACAGGAGAGTAAAATTCTTGTAGGCAACTGGAAATGGAAATGAGCCATTTGCCAATCACACGTGAGATATTAAGGAGAGGAAGGCACCGTGGGTCATCGAACACCAAAGAATGCTTGAAACCTCACAAAGTAAAATTAAAGGAGAAATAATCCAAGCTAAGCAGGAAAAGCAAAATTATATGGAGCAAGAAAAGAGTGCGACCAAGTAGGGCATGTGAGGATTTTATTAATAATCTAGAGTTGAAGATGAATGGTGTTCTCATGTTCCAGCAGGTTGATGGACCAACGTGTTATGACAGGGCGTGAATGGTAGGAAGGGGGTTTGCACTCTCCATACTTTACACAAAGAGTTCCTAATCTCAGTCTGGTTGTCAAGGAAAAAAATGGTGCTTAAATTGTTGCCCAGAGTGACAGAGGGTAAATCGGCTGGACTGCTCAGTCACGTCCCTCAATGGATTACATGACTGATTGGAATATGCGGATGCATGGGTGCAGGTTGTTTGTCTGCTCGCTCGGATGGGGAGTGCTGGATAGTATTGAGAGGGTGTCGTGAAGGGAGGGGGAGGTGGGTGACTGATTGCTATTGATGGCGGAGGACACTATTCAGGATATCGTGATCCTGGCCATGTTGGAAACCAAAACAAACTTCGAAACAGTCTGGTTTAATCATTCAACACACTGCCTCCCAACGACTGAGACTGTACTTATAAGGAATCACATAGACCCTTTTCTAACTGGAGTTGTCACCACTTTTAAATGGCTGGCTGGAAATCTACAGGACAAAAACCAGACACCAAGAGCTCGATTTTAAAAGGGCGGCGGGATGGCGGGGGGGTGGGGTCAATAGGCGCGTGACAAACCCGAATAATAAAAGTTTACCGAGGAAGGCTAAGGATTTGTGATCGCGAAGAGTATACACAAGGGTGTCTGACAGACTCATGTTTCTCATTTATATTTGGGTTTTATTATATTCACATTAAATGTTATCATTCTCACCACTACTGCCATGTCTTGCCCATTCTTGACTGGCTTTTATGATAGGGCCCTTTCATGAGCTTCATCATGAACGGCGACACGTGATGCCACCCAGTGGGTCACTTTACAGTGGGTGTATGTGTAGTTGCAGGATTGTTTTGTGCAGGGAGCGGGGGTGGGGCTGGTGTTGGCGCTGATCTTTCCAGATGGTGTGAGGAATGGACTCTTCTCACTTTCTGATCTTACGAGAATCGTTCACATAGTGACTCCCTGGCCTCACAAGCAGCCAAGTGAGCTGCTGCTCTGCCCGTGGGTTCGTCCTCCTCCTCCTCCTCCTCCTCCTCCTCCTCAATGTTCAATGCAGATGTGGATGCTGGATGAGGGCATGGGGCCTCATCAACCGGTACCCCTCTCTGTTGCACCATGTTGTGCAGGACACAACACACTGCTATAATGCGACCCACTCTCGCTGGTGCGTATTGAAGCATTCCCCCAGAACGATCGAGGCAGCGAAATCGCATCTTCAGCAACCCTATCACATGTTCAATTATAGACCTGGTGGCGATGTGGCTG
Organism: Heptranchias perlo; assembly: GCF_035084215.1. Lineage (NCBI taxonomy): Eukaryota > Metazoa > Chordata > Chondrichthyes > Hexanchiformes > Hexanchidae > Heptranchias > Heptranchias perlo. Next base: position 51,374,205 of record NC_090342.1, read on the forward strand.
TCATTGTATCAACGCTGTTGTTCTCTGATGGGGTTCCTCAGAGGTGTCATGTGCCACGTGTGCAGGGGGTATCCCTTGTCCCCGAGGAGCCAGCCCTTAAGGCTGTTCAGTACGTGTAAGAGACCTGGGATGTTGGATTCCCTCAGAATGAACAAATCGTGGCAGCTGTCAGGGAATAGAATAATTACTGACACACACGTGAAGGAATCTTTTGCGATGGTCACAAACGAGCTGAGTGTTGATGGAGTGATACCCCTCTCTGTTGATGAACAGACCTGGCTCGTGTGGAGGTGCTCGTATTGCTATATGCTATATGCACCCTGTACATGTGGGAAGGCAGCCACAAAGTGGAATCCCACTGCCCTCTCCGTCTGGCTGAGGTTGTCCAAGGGGAAGTTGACGTATTGTGAGGCCCTGTGAAACAAGCTGTCAGTGACCTGTCTTATGCACTTGTGCGCAGAAGACTGAGAGACCCCGACAATGTCACTGGTGACATCCTGGAATGATCCGGAGGTGAAGAAGTTGAGGGCAGTGGTCACTTCAACTGCGACGGGTAATAAGATGCCTCCAGGACCAACCGGGAGCAGCTCGGCATGAAGGAGGCTGCAGATGTCTGCGGCCACCTGGCGACTCACTCTCAGCCTCCATAGGCGTTGCTCCTCAGACAGGTCCAGGAAGCTGATCTTTGCTCTGTAGACCCTCTGACGAGGGTAGTGCCTCCTGCGACTCACTCCCTCTGTTGTTCCCCTCCGTGCTCTTGTGCAGGTGTCTGTGATGCAGCACTGTGTTGTGGAGCTCCAAGTGGTGGATGTGCACGTTGTGCCTGGTGAGGACGGTGATGTTGCTCATCCTCGGATGTAGTGGTGAATGCAGCCATCGCGCCCCCCATCCTGATGGTGTCAGTTTGAGGGGGTCCGAAAAGTTGGTAAATATGTGTAAACAGAACAATTCTGAGTGGAAACCAAGAATTTTCAATCAAGAAACACAAAGAACTCCCAGCCAAAAGTTTGTCTGAGAGAACTGAGTGCCCTGCTGCAATAACTCACCTTTTATCCCCATCTGTCAAACAGGGATTTAAATGTCCAAATGGCTGCTGGCTGAAACATGACTCCTTCACCATGGCGTGTTTCACACAGCACGGAAACACGCTGAGGCAGCGTTGAAATCACTTGCCTTCGTAGCTAATTGTATTTTTGGAATTTTAAACTGGGTTAAATAGCTCAATTGCTGCTGTAAATATCGTCCTTTAATTGCCGGCGGGATTTCCGGGTTTGGGAACGGCGCGCGTACCCCGCTGGCTCTGGGTCCTGCACGTTCTTAGGCGTGTTGGAACCGGGATTTCTGCCCACTCCTGGGAAACGTGATTTTCTTTGCCCCCACCCCGGCACCAACGCACCCGCACTTTCATTTTAAAATCGAGCCCCAAAAGTCTGATTCAAAGAGAAGTCACATATTTCGTACCCTTCTGATGGGGACTTTAACCAAAAAGGACCCCGAAGATTTTCAGCATCACATCAGACTGGAACAGCAAGGATAAAGAGCGTAGTGAACAGAAATATCAGACTGGTACAGCAAGGATAGAGAGCGTAGTGAACAGAAATATCAGACTGGGAGAGCAAGGATAGAGAGCGCAGTGAACTGAAATATCAGACTGGGAGAGCAAGGATAGAGAGCGTAGTGAACAGAAATATCAGACTGGGAGAGCAAGGATAGAGAGCGTAGTGAACAGAAATATCAGACTGGGAGAGCAAGGATAGAGAGCGCAGTGAACTGAAATATCAGACTGGGAGAGCAAGGATAGAGAGCGTAGTGAACAGAAATATCAGACTGGTACAGCAAGGATAGAGAGCGTAGTGAACAGAAATATCAGACTGGGAGAGCAAGGATAGAGAGCGCAGTGAACTGAAATATCAGACTGGGAGAGCAAGGATAGAGAGCGTAGTGAACAGAAATATCAGACTGGGAGAGCAAGGATAGAGAGCGCAGTGAACTGAAATATCAGACTGGGAGAGCAAGGATAGAGAGCGCAGTGAATAGAAATATCAGACTGGGAGAGCAAGGATAGAAAGCGTAGTGAACTGAAATATCAGACTGGTACAGCAAGGATAGAGCGCGCAGTGAATAGAAATATCAGACTGGTACAGCAAGGATAGAGAGCGCAGTGAATACAAATATCCGACTGGTACAGCAAGGATAGAGAGCGCAGTGAATAGAAATATCAGACTGGTACAGCAAGGATAGAGCGCACAGTGAATAGAAATATCAGACTGGTACAGCAAGGATAGAGAGCGCAGTGAATAGAAATATCCGACTGGTACAGCAAGGATAGAGCGCGCAGTGAATAGAAATATCAGACTGGTACAGCAAGGATAGAGCGCGCAGTGAATAGAAATATCAGACTGGTACAGCAAAGATAGAGAGCGCAGTGAATACAAATATCCGACTGGTACAGCAAGGATAGAGAGCGCAGTGAATAGAAATATCAGACTGGTACAGCAAGGATAGAGAGCGCAGTGAATACAAATATCCGACTGGTACAGCAAGGATAGAGAGCGCAGTGAATACAAATATCCGACTGGTACAGCAAGGATAGAGAGCGCAGTGAACAGAAATATCAGACTGGTACAGCAAGGATAGAGAGCGCAGTGAATAGAAATATCAGACTGGTACAGCAAGGATAGAGAGCGCAGTGAATACAAATATCCGACTGGTACAGCAAGGATAGAGAGCGCAGTGAATACAAATATCAGACTGGTACAGCAAGGATAGAGAGCGCAGTGAATAGAAATATCCGACTGGTACAGCAAGGATAGAGAGCGCAGTGAATACAAATATCAGACTGGTACAGCAAGGATAGAGAGCGCAGTGAATAGAAATATCAGACTGAGAGAGCAAGGATAGAGAGCGCAGTGAATAGAAATATCAGACTGAGAGAGCAAGGATAGAGAGCGCAGTGAATACAAATATCAGACTGGTACAGCAAGGATAGAGAGCGCAGTGAACAGAAATATCAGACTGGGAGAGCAAGGATAGAGATCGTAGTGAACAGAAATATCAGACTGGGAGAGCAAGGATAGAGATCGTAGTGAACAGAAATATCAGACTGGGAGAGCAAGGATAGAGAGCGCAGTGAACAGAAATATCAGACTGGGAGAGCAAGGATAGAGAGCGCAGTGAACAGAAATATCAGACTGAGAGAGCAAGGATAGAGATCGTAATGAACAGAAATATCAGACTGGGAGAGCAAGGATAGAGAACGTAGTGAACAGAAATATCAGACTGGGAGAGCAAGGATAGAGAGCATAGTGAACAGAAATATCAGACTGGGAGAGCAAGGATAGAGAGCGTAGTGAATAGAAATATCAGACTGGGAGAGCAAGGATAGAGAGCGTAGTGAACAGAAATATCAGACTGGGAGAGCAAGGATAGAGAGCGTAGTGAACAGAAATATCAGGCAGGTACAGCAAGGATAGAGAGCGCAGTGAACAGAAATATCAGACTGGGAGAGCAAGGATAGAGAGAACAGTGAACAGAAATATCAGACTGGGAGAGCAAGGATAGAGAGCGCAGTGAATTAACATAGACTGGGAGAGCAAGGATAGAGAGCGCAGTGAATAGAAATGGACTGGGAGAGCAAGGATAGAGAGCGCAGTGAATTAACATAGACTTGGAGAGCAAGGATAGAGAGCGCAGTGAATAGAAATAGACTGGGAGAGCAAGGATAGAGAGCGCAGTGAATAGAAATATCAGACTGGGAGAGCAAGGATAGAGAGCGTAGTGAACAGAAATATTTTTCCTGTTTTGTTCCCAATCTGAATGTACGATCAGCATAATTCCTGTGGTGTTGATCACGAGCTAAGGAGCAGAGGACTGGGAATAAGCAGCAGACGAGGCTGATGCCTGTGAGATGGGGGGGGGGGCGGTGCGGAGCGGGGGTGGGGGGGTGAGCCTCGGCAGCGACTGGTGGAAGGGCAGAGCAGCAAGCAAGAGGTTGAGGCAGTGCTGGTGGTGACGGTGTGGGGACGACAGAGGGCAGTGAGGGCCTGACGTTCAGCTGTGGAAGTAGGGGGAGATTAAATTAGGGACCAATCAAAGCTGTTCAAAGGGAACGGATTTTTCTCCCACTGTCTGATTGGTTCAGTGTTTTTACATTGAAAGACAACCAATCAGAAAGTTCAGTTCATGAGCTTACACTGCACCAATTGGAAAGCTGAATCATGAGGAAACAGCCTATTAGATGGATGGATTTAAAAACATACCTTTGTTCTCTGCAACAACGACATAGATGGAGAGGCGACCATATGACGTATCCAGCTGTTTCGCAGCTGCATCGAACACCCCACAGTCCGGCAGTTTCAACATGATGCTTGACGCTCTTATGGAGACATTCTCATTGATTAGTAATCTTGGCTTTAGCTTTTGCACTAAAAGCAGAAAAGAGATGGGAAAATGGCATTAATAGAAAGGACTAGCATTTCTATAGTGTCTATCACAATCTCAGGACATCCCAAAGCATTTTACAGCTAATGAAGTACTTTTGAAGTGTAGTCACTGTTATAATGTAGGAGACGAGTCAGCCAATATGCGCACAGCAAGGTCCCACAAACAGCAATGTCATAATGACCGGATCATCTGTTTTTAATAATGTTGGTTGAGGGATAAATATTGGCCAGGACACCGGGAGAACTCCCCTGCTCTTCATAATAATGCCGTGGGATCTTTTACATCCACTTGAGGGGGCAGACGGTTTAACGTCTCATCCTAGGGATGGCACCTCTGACAGTGCAGCACTCTCTCAGTGCTGCACTGGAGTGTCAGCCTAGATTATGTGCTCAAGACTTGGGAGTAGGACTTGAATCCATGACCTTCTGACTCAGAGGCGAGAATGCTACCCACTGAGCCATGGCTGAGACCATATAAAGCCGGTGTTTATGAATTTAATGAAATCATTCAACAAAATGAGTGATAAGTATAGTTTCTCAATTTAGGGGGAAAGTGTCCCCTATTTGCTATGTACAGTAAAATCAGAAACAAAATCAATCCTTATACAGGCATTCACGATCCTGCTACAATTAGCAAACAGTGGAAGTGTTTGCCCTTAGTTAGAGAATCACTTTCAGCAAGCAAGTCTTGAGTTACAGATAAATGCTTCGAACTGCAACAAAAAAAATTGTGCCAATCAACTTATAGAATGAGAAAGAACAGCACTGTGGGAGCCCCATCACCACACGGACTGCAGCGGTTCAAGAAGGCGGCTCACCACCACCTTCTCATGGGCAACTAGGGATGGGCAATAAATGCAGTCTTGCCAGTATCTGCCACACCCCGAGAATAAACATTTTTAAAGTGCCTTTAGCAACCTCAGCATGTACCAAAGCGTTTCACAGATAATGGATTACCTTTCAAGTGTAGTTACTGTTGTTATATAAACAAACACAGCAGCCAATTTGTACACAGCAAGGTCCCACAAACAGTAATGAGATAACAACCAGATCTGTTTTCAGTGATGTTGGTTGAGGGATAAATATTGGCCAGGACACTGGGAGAACTCCCCTGCATTTCTTCAAAATAGTGCCAGAGGATCTTTTACATCCACCTGAGAGGGCAGATATCGTGTTAACATATTGTCCAAAAAACGACACCTCCGACAATGCAGCACACCCTCAGTACTACATTAGAGTGTTGGCCTGGATTACGGGCTCAAGTCTTGGGAGTGGGACTTGAACCCATGACCTTTTGATTCAGAGGTGAGAGTGCTACCGACTGAGCCAAACTGATACTTAGGAACAATACTTTTATGCTAATTTTGACAGTGGAAGAGGCAGGTTAACGGAGAACAACAGCCTAGGACCAGTAATTTTTGTTTAAATGTCTAGGTTAAAAACATAAAAATATATTTCTGGCCTCCTCCCAATGGCTCAGGTGTTACACAGTGAGCAGCTGATCCATGCAGGCAAGGGAGGTCCCAGGTTCCATCTCCAACTGTACTGAGTTAGTTAAACACAGCCGTAATGGTGCTAAAACGGGGATTAAATATACCAGGGTTACTGGGGGGGGGGTGGGGGGATTTATCCAGGGTTCCTGCTGGGAGTATGTTTGTGAGGACAGTTTGGACTTGGCTGTGATGTCCCACTCACTCCACTGCTGAATAACCTGCTAACACTCACTGCCAAGGTTTGCACATGATTATAGCCACTTGTGTGCATTGACGGTGGCACCAGAACCCTACAAGGAGTTAACACCTTCAGGAAAGAAGTGAGAGAGAAAGAAATAAAGCTACATAAATCTTTGAAGGAGGCAGGACAAGTTGATAAGACAGTTAAAAAGTATAAGGGGTCCACGGCCTAGATTCTAAATAAAGGCATACAAAAACAAGGAAGTTATGCTAAAACTGTATGGGCATGCTTTTGACCCTGAGCCGGGAAGGGGGCGGGGAGGTCAAATTGCAGATGGGAAACCCGGAAGTACGGGTTTCCCGGATGTCCTGGCGATCTTTTTCTGTCGGTTTGCCATCCGACTGACTGGCCTGATTGACAGGCTGGTCTCAGTCGGACGGGAGAGCAGCCAGGGAGAGGACGTGTTCAGGTAAGTCTTTGTTTGTATGGATGGGGTTGGGGGGGGGGGGGGTGGGGGAGGCATGGGGGCATGGGTGGGCACAGGTTGGCACAGGGCATAGGTTGGTACAGGGACATAGGTTGTCATGGGGTCGTCAGTCATGGGGGGAGGGTTTTGGGATCGGGGGTCATCGTGGGGGTCCGCGATCGTTGAGGGGGGGAAATCGGGGATTGAGGTCGGGGGTCCGCGATTGTTGTTGGGGGGGGGGGGGTTGCAGGTAGGCTTGTTGGGTCTGGGGGAAGCACTCCTGCAGCTTCGGGCCCACAAGCTGTGCCTTTCTAGGCACCTACCTGTTAGCCTTGGGCTTTCTCGCCTCCTTTCACGAGGTGTAAAAGAGAAGGCCCGGGAATCCCGGACCCCCAGGATTGAAATCGGAAACTGTGGGAAAATGGAAGCCCGAAACCTCCTTGATAGGTTTTAAGGCTCGGCCCGCCTCCTACAAGCAGGTTGGTCGCCTGCACCTCGTTGTGCCCCAGTGAAAACCGGAAATGGGCGGGTCTGAAATTGTTGCAATTTTGAATGTCTCCCCTAACCCACATGTTTTTCATGGTTAAAAATCGTGCCCTATATCTCACTGGTTAGGCTTCAGCAGGAGTATTGTGTCCAATTCTGGGAACCACACATTAGAAAGCATGTCAAGGCCTTGGGAGAGGGTGCAGAGAAGATTTACAGGAATTACATCAGGAATAAAGGACTTCAGTTATGCGGAGAGACTGGAGAAGCTGGGATTGTTCTCCTTACAGCAGAGAAGGTTAAGGGGAGATTTAATAGAGGTGTTCAAAATCATGAAGTTTTGATAGAGTAAATAAGGAGAAACCGTTTCCACAGGCAGAGGGTCGGAAACCAGAGGACAGAGATTTAAAATAATTGGCAAAAGAACCAGAGGGGAGATGAGGAGAATTTTTTCTATGCATCGAGTTGTTATGATCTGGAATGCACTGCCTGAAAGGGCGGTGGAAATAGATTCAATAATAACTTTCAAAAGGGAATTGGTTGATGGGGAAAATTTACAGGGCTATGGGGAAAGAGCAGGGGAGTGGGACTGATTGGACAGCCCCTTCAGAGACGATAGGTGGAAAGGCCTCCTTCTGTGCTGTATGATTCTATGAAGACTCTATTCTTTACCATCTAAAAAAAAGTGTGCTGAATACTCAGCGGGTCACCTGTTCGGAGTGTGTGCAGGGCTGTTCCAGAGTCGTAATTCCCCATTAAAATGAACACAGCCACCCTGGGAAGCACACTATTTGCCAATCACCAATGAACAGCCTGTAGCTGGGCCATGTTGGGGGAACTGGAGTGGGGGGGGGAAGAGACCTGGCAGGACAGGCCTCAGTAGCAGTGGAAAAACTGACTTTAAGGGGTCAAGATTTGATGGGTAAAGAATCTAGAGATAATTTTCAAGGTTCCACTGCTAGCTTGGAGCTGTGTGGGTTGAGGATGGAGCTACAACACTCTAACCCCCCGATTCTCACTCGTGAGGCTCTGCATTGACAGGTGGAACCTTGTGAAATCACCCCTTATATTTCAAGTGATGTCTTTTTTATTTAGACACTAGGGGGGTGCTTTGAACAAGGAGTGCCCCCTAGACTCTCCAACCTTTGTATGGTGCTGTTCATTGGAAAGAAGGAAAGATCTTGTATTTAGATGGTAGCTTATCACGTCCTCAGGATGTCCCAAAGTGCTTTACAATGAATAACTATTGTTACATAGACAAATAGTGAATTTCTGCACAGCAACATCTCACAAAGAGCAAATGAGATAAATGATGTGTGAAATGAAATGATTAGGTAAAGATCATCTTGTGCAAGTGGTAGGTACCTAGTAACATTAATTAGGGCTGGAGTGGTCTCCTGGACTAGTTTCGATTGCCTAAGGGGGTTGGAGAGGAATTTTTTAGATTTTCCCCCCCCCCGTGGCCTGGGTTTTTGCTTCTCCCAGGAGATTACATGGGTCTGGGTGGGATGGGGAGTGTCTGTATTGTGATGCACAATGTATGGGACAAGCTGGATGCATCAGTCGGTCATTTTGTGTATGCTCATATTCTTGTTCGGTGGGTGCTGATTGAGAGAGGAATGTTTGCCAGGACACCTGAAAAACTCTCCACTTTTTGGAATAGTTCCATGGGATCTTAAATCTCCAACTTGAGCAGGTAATATGGGGTTTAACATCTCATCAAACAGATGGCACTTCCAAAAATGCGGCACTTCCTCGGTACTGCACTGGTGCCTCAGCCTTAACAATACGCTCCTGGAGTGGCCCTTGAACCATGACCTTCTGACTCAGAGGTGAGAGTCAAGCCGGAATTTACATCACTCGCACCTTGGTGATACGACAACACTTGTATTTATATAGTGCCTTTAACATAGTAAAATGTTCCAAGGTGCTTCATAGGAGTGTAATCAGACAGAAACAATTGACACTGAGCGAAAGAAGGAGCCTTCGAAGGAGACAAGGTGACCAAAATCTTGGTCCAAGAGGTAGGTCTTAAAGGAGGAGAGAGAGGCGGAGAAGTTTAGGGCTATGCGAAGGAATTTAACTTGCTTGCAAGATGGAAAATGATCAACAGAGATGAAATTCCTTTCAGCGAGCGTTTGAAGAAGATTCAGTCTGATGAAGAATAGCCAACCATACTTCCAGAATCTTCTGGTCTTATGTCTGATTTCTAGCACTTGCGGGTTTTTTTTAAAATCCTTGCCTGTTTTAGGTTCCTGCATTTCCAACAGTCTGACAGACGACGTCTCACTGGGTAATCCTTCGCCCTGGCTGTTCACTGCAGTCACACTGATGTTATAAGTAAGCTTGGGATGCAGATTTTGCAGATAGATATAGGTTGCAATCGTTGTGTATTGCGCAGATAAGGAACCACTGAGCTGGACATTAACCTGTTAAAAAAAATAGTTCATTGTCCTGGTCAGTCAGCATCGTAAGGTGGCCCTCACAATGACTGAATTTATACTCACGCTCTCAATACAAAGAAAGAAAAGCACAAGGCTCCTTTAGAAGGTGTCTCAGTTCCCCATTTTCTTTGCCGATGCACATCACACGTATCAACATCCATATATTATAATGGGCCAGTGTAGGTTATGGGCACTCCACGGTAACACCATGCATGTTTAATACGCTTGTCACTGATAATGTTGCTGTGATGGCCCTTGGAATGCTTTACTTTGTTAAAGGCGCTATATAAATGCAAGTTGTTGTTGCTACGTGCAGGAAGATATCTCAGAGCACTTTACAAGGAGGAGGGAAAGGGGGGACACCAAGCATGAGGAAAGGGGAGGGGAATGGAGAGGTTGGGATGGCAAACCAAAGAGAATGGTTTTGAGGAGACTTTTTTTCTTAAATCGGGGATAAAGAATGAACTTGCATTTATATAGCGCCTTTCACAACCTCAGGACGTCTCAAAGTGCTTTACAACCACTGAAGTACTTGTGAATTGTAGTCACTGTTGTAAAGTAGGAAACGTGGCAGCCAATTTGCGCACAGCACAGCAAGATCCCACAAACAGCAATGAAGTAAATGACCAGATAATCTGACTTAGATGTTGGTTGAGGCATAAATATTGGCCAGGACACTGGAAGAACTCCCTTGCTCTTCTTTGAATAGTGCCGTGGGATATTTTCCGTCCACCTGAGAGCGGCGAGCTGCAACAGGACCCCTGTCCGGCGTCCGCAGCTCGCCTGCCAAATTCAAATGAGGCCGAGGCCTTGAAATCGTGGCGGACTCTTCGCCACCGAAACAGGCGGTCGGCCAGAAGTCAAAACGGCCCCCTCTCTGTTTTATAGCCACACAAGCTTGTTGCAAAAGTCTTGAAGTTGAACCCAGCTCTCTGGTCGTACTCACGTTGTACTGGATCATTTCTTTACCGGGCGCAGGAGGTGGCTTCCAGCTGACAAGCACGCAGCCTGCTTCAATCTCCCCCACCTTAACTTCCTGGGGCGCTGACAGAATCCCGTTTGGTTGTACAGCAGCTGCAGTACCAACAGATACAAAGGGGATAAAGAATTAACTTGCTTTTATATTGTGCCTTTCACGACCTCAGGACCTCCCAAAGGGCTATTCTTTTTTTAAAAAAAAAATCGAGAACTCAAAATCAGAAGGGAGGTTGCAGATGGGGCCTTAGTTTAACATCTCATCCAATAGACAGCACCTCTGACATTATAGCACTCCCTCAGTACTGCACTGAAGTGTCAGCCTAACTTTTGTACTCAAGTCTCCTGGAGTGGGGCTTGAACCTACAACTTTCTGATATCAGAGACAAGAGAGCTACTCACTGAGCCACAGCTGACAGCTTGCAACACAGTGAGAATGTAGGGTTGGTGTATTTTTGCAGCTAAGGCAAAATAACAAATGAATGCTCAGAGAGGTACTGACAATAGAGCATCAATGAACTCGGGGGAGACAAGAACAGGTTGTGATGGAGAGAGAGGTTGGAGGTCGAGGGGAGAGAAGGATCACCCATCCAGCTTTTTTACCTGCATCCTGCCCAGGAGTATGAGAGACAGAGATGTTAGAAGCCTTCACAGAATGGGAAAAGTGTTCAAGTCTTGGAAGCGCTTGGGATTTATACAAGGCTAAGAATTGTTGAGGGGAATTATGTTTGGGACCAACAGGTAAACCAAGTTTCTTAGAGGCAGTTTTTGAAATGGAGTAGATCTGAGAGTTCCACTTGAGTCAGAGGAGATGATGAGGTCAAAAACAGCAACACATGAATTAGGAGTTAGAGCTTTTGTATCAAATGATGTGAACTACATTCATAAGCATATTTCAAGAACTTTTAATAATCCTTCTATGATATATTAATAGACTTGCATATGGCACACACTTCCTGTCTAAATTACCCATACTTCCTGCATCATAATTTTTGTCTCACTTTTTAGGTCAACATTGATAATGAGAACTGCCGATATCAGCATGTAATTTTATAACAGGAAAATCCTGTCATTCTGTTATTGAAGACTTCCAGATAGTAAGTAGTACCACTCTCCCACCTCCACTGTCCTCACCATAAATCTACTGTAAGCCTTTTCATTATATATAGATATCTTAAGTATATATATATCTAAGGATATGCACAAAGGATCGGGTGAGGCAGATCGCACTAGAGCAAGAAATCGTATGGTTTAAGGTGGGATCAGACTAAGAGAGAGTACAAGAAAGTCTAAGACTGGTTTGCACTGCATGTGTGTAAATGCAAGAAGCGTGGTAAACAAGGCTGGTGAGCTGCAGGCTCAAATAGCAACCTGGGAATATGATGTCATGGCGCTAACGGAGATCTGGCTCAAAAAAGGGCAGGATTGGATACTAACTATTCCTGGATACAAGGGCCCCGATATTAGCGGGGAGGCAGGATGGCAGCGAGGGGGCGATTGGGCTTGTGGATAACCTGCCCAGTAAAATCCGTCTGTTCCCCACGCGATCGCGGGTAAATTGGAGCCACTTAACTTGGCTTCAGGGTTTGCCGTCCGAAACCTGCGCAGCGGGCGGACTGCACACCCGCATCACAGCCTGTTAGCTGGAGGAGCTCTACTTAAAGGGGCAGTCCTCTAATGGCTGGTCCTGGAGGAAATACCCACACAGCCCGGGGGAAAGATTCAGTGATGCCTCACTCCAGGTGCTACTGGATGGGGTGAGGAGGAGGAGGGATGTCTTTTACCCGGCGGACGGGAGGAAGTGTCCTGCCTCTGCCACCAAGAAGTCCTGGCTCGAGGTGGCAGAGGAGGTCACCAACAGCAGCAACATCTCCTGCATCTGGATCCAGCAGGAAGTGCTTCAATGACCTAACTAGGTCAGCCAAAGTGTGTACACTTATTGATTCTCCTACACTCCGTCTTCCACATCACTGCCCCCACCTCCCAACTCATTCTGCACTGCCAACACTACTCTATCACATCACTCCTCACACCCACTCAAACCTCATCCTCAACTTACCTGCACTTCCTCAGCACTTCCTCAATTCCCCTGTACTTACCCCACCACTACCACTCAACCCAATCCTCATACAATGTCATGGCTCTATGTCATACTCACCCTCTGATGCATTTCTTTCATGGTCAGCCTCACCCAAACCAATGCATTCATCGGTTGGCCATGTCACCATCACTCACTCACGCATCCCTACTTTCTCCCCTTATAGGAGAAGAGAGCCCAGAATGCACGGGAGAGGGCAAGGACCGGAGGGGGGCCGCAACAGATAGTCGTGCTTACAGACGTGGAGCAGGAGGCGCTGGAGCTGAGCCGCACCCTCGAGTGACTGTCCGTCGGGGATGCCGAGACTGGCAACCGACAAACGTCTGGTGACAGAACTTTGGCATTCAACACACACAATATCAATTGATGTTAACATGCCTTGCAGGCTTCAGTAACTCAACATCTGTCATCATGCTTAATATTGCCTTCTGTACTCTTCCAGGGCCTTCAGCGACTGCCGTGACGGCGGAAGGCGATTCCTCAGAGGACCTGCCATCCTCTGAGGGTGCATCGTCACATCTGAGTGAGCCATCCACCAGCGCAGATACACACACCTCGGTGAGTTCCCGTCCGCAGTTAGTTGGGGTCGCACATGGTGAGTTACCACACACGTGAGCACGAGCAGACACTGGTGGCAGGGGCAGCTGTGGTGAGTCCGTGTTGGTGGGAGCACTCCTCTCCAGGCTCTGCTCAGCTGGACACAGACGCTGAACCCTGGGGGCCATCCATTAAAAGGAGAATGATCGAGGGGCAGCAGCACATTTGCAAGGTGCTGGAACAGGTGCCACGCGCACTCTCCACAATCGCGCAGAGGATGGAGGAGTCCAACTCCTGCATGAATGGAATGGTGGCACAGGTACAGGAGGGCATCTCTGAGATACTGTCACAGAGACGTGAGGGCATCTCTGAGATAGTGTCGCGGGTAAGTGCGGGAATGACTGCGATGGAGGGAAGGCTAGCCTCCATGGAGCTTCAAGCACAGCTCACAGATGAGTCCATTCAGGTCCTGACAATGGCCCTTCGGACTCGGGGTGAATAACATTCTGCTGCCTTAAACATGCAGGCAGATACTCTGGCACTGGCCTTACAAGGCTTCACACATGTCCTCCAAACTGTCATCCAGCAGAGTGGTAGGAGTGGTGTGGGCCTGGCCCAGGGGAGTGATGATGGCGAAAGGGGACATGGAAGTGGGGATGCCACTCAAAGCACCCCCATGTCTCACCCGTTGCCTCCCTCTCAACCAGTACCTACAATGCTGCCTCCTGTCCAGGTGGCCGAGTCTGCCCCTGCACAGGTGCAGGTGGAGCAGTCTTTGGAGAGGCCCTCACGGGCACCGAAACCCAGAGGACGTAGGCCCAAAGCATCCAATCGGTCAGGGCCTAAACAAGAGCAACCTGCCACTACCTCTGCTGCAGCCTCAGGGGATGCAACACGTAGAAGTAGTTGGAAGTGAAAGGCGAAGGTTTTGTAAGCACAAAGGGGATGCACAAGGGTGGTCATGTTTTTGATTTATATTTGCTTTTTGTTAAATGCACATTAAATATTATTATTGTCACCACTACTGCCACGTCTTGGCCTTGACTGGCTTCTGTAATAGGGCCCTTTCATGAGGTTCACCATAAACAGCGACACTTGATGCCACCCATTGGGTCACTCTACAGTGGGTGTATGTGTAGTTGCAGGACTGTTTTGTGCGGGGGCGGTGGGGGTGGGGGAGGGGGCTGGTGTGGTCGCTGCTCGATCCAGGTGGTGAGGACTGGACTCTTCACACCGTCTGATGTTAGGAGAACCGTTCACATATCAGTGACTCCCTGGCCTCACGAACAGCCAGGTGAGCCACTGTTCTGCCCATGGGTTGCTCCTCCTCCTCTGCTTCCTCCTCCTCCTCCTCAATTTGGGTGGCAGATGTGGATGGGGCCTCCTCCAACAACACCCCTCTCCGTTGTGCCATGTTGTTCAGGGCTCAACAGACGACTATAATGCGTCCCACTCTGTGTGGTGCATATTGAAGCGCTCCCCCAGAATGATCAAGGCACCTGAAGCATATCTTGAGCAGCCCTATAGAATGCTCAATTGTAGACCTGGTAGCGATGTAGCTGTCATTATATCGACGCTGTTGCTCAATGGTGGGGTTCCTCAGAGGTGTCATGAGCCACGTGTGCAGGGGGTATCCTTGTCCCCGGGGAGCCAACCCTTGTGGGTGTTCGGTGTGTGGAAGAGGGGCGGGATGTTGGATTCCTGGAGGATGAAGGAATCGTGGCAGCTGCCAGGGTATCTGGCGCACACGTGAAGGAATCTCTTGCGGTGGTCACAAACGAGTTGAGTGTTGATGAAGTGATAGCCCTTTCTGTTGATGAACAGTCCTGGCTTGTGTGGAGATGCTCGTATTGCTATATGGGTGCAATCGATTACACCCTGCACCCGTGGGAAGCCAGCCACAGTGTGGAATCCCACTGCCCTCTCTGTCTGGCTGAGGTCGTCCATGGGGAAGTTGATGTAGTGCGAGGCCCTGCGAAACAAGCCGTTGGTGACCTGCCTTATGCACTTGTGTGCAGACGACTGAGAGACCCCGGCGATGTCCCCGGTGGCACCCTGGAATGATCCGGAGGCGAAGAAGTTGAGGGCAGTGGTGACTTTGACAGCGACAGGTAAGGAGATGCTGCTCAGCCCAACCGGGAGCAGCTCGGCATGAAGGAGGCCACAGAAAGTAATCAATAAGGCTAATGGAATGCTGGCCTTTATATCTAGAGGACTAGAGTACAAGGGGGCAGAAGTTATGCTGCAGCTATACAAAACCCTGGTTAGACCACACCTGGAGTACTGTGAGCAGTTCTGGGCACCGCACCTTCGGAAGGACATATTGGCCTTGGAGGGAGTGCAGCGTAGGTTTACTAGAATGATACCCGGACTTCAAGGGTTAAGTTACGAGGATAGATTACACAAATTGGGGTTGTATTCTCTGGAGTTTCGAAGGTTAATGGGTGATCTGATCGAAGTTTATAAGATATTAAGGGGAACAGATAGGGTGGATAGAGAGAAATTATTTCCGCTGGTTGGGGATTCTAGGAGCAGGGGGCACAGTCTAAAAATTAGAGCCAGACCTTTCAGGAGCGAGATTAGAAAACATTTCTGCACACAAAGGGTGGTAGAAGTTTGGAACTCTCTTCCGCAAACGGCAATTGATGCTAGCTCAATTGCTAAATTTAAATGTGAGATTGATAGCTTTTTGGCAACCAAAGGTATTAAGGGATATGGGCCAAAGGCAGGTATATGGAGTTAGATCACAGATCAGCCATGATCTTATCAAATGGCGGAGCAGGCACGAGGGGCTGAATGGCCTACTCCTGTTCCTATGTTCCTAGATGTCCGCGACTACCTGGCGACTGACTCTGAGCCTCCGTGTGCACTGCTCCTCAGAGAGGTCCAGGAAGCTGAGCCTCGGTCTGTAGACCCTGTGGCGAGGGTAGTGCCTCCTGCGAGGTCACTCTCTCTGTTGTTGGCCCTCCGTGCTCTTGTGCAGGTGCCTGTGGCGCAGCACTGTGTTGTCGAGCTCCACGCTGCGGAGGTGGACGCTGTGCCTGGCGAGGCTGGTGATGTTGCTCGTCCTCGGATGAAGTGATGAATGCAGCTATGGTGCCCCCCCCCATCCTGACAGTGTGAGTTTGAGGGGGTCCGCAAAGTAGGTAAATGTGTTTGCACAGCAGAGTTTTGGGTGGAAAGTAAGAATTTTGAGTGGAAACACATAGGTCTTGCAGCCAAAACTCTGAAGTGACAGAGTGCCCTGCTGCAATAAATGAGGTTTTCTCCCCACCTGTGAAATAATCATTTGCATCTCCCACTCACAGGGAGTGTTTCCCACAGCACGGGAAACACGCTGAGGATCCTTCAAAATTGCACCCCTGCAAAATGTCTACTCAATGAGGTATCTCAAGTACCTTATCCATCAGTCAAGGTATGTGAATCATCATCCCGCTGGCTTTAATTGCCGGTGGGACTCCCCCATTCAGGAGGGGCGCGCACACCCGAACGCATCACTGGGGAACCCGGAAGTCAGCAGGTTCGAGCCGGGCTCTAAACCCGCTCCGGATTTCTACAATTTTAGGAGCCCCCCTGCCCCCAATGCACCCGCTCCGCCGTCCGAAAATTGGCCCCAAGGTGTTCAGGAAAGATAGGGAAGGAAAGAAAGCTGGGGAGGGGGGTGGTGAGAGTATTGATTAAGGAGAATATTGCTGCGCTGGAAAAAGAGGATGTCCTGGAGGGGTCAAGGACAGAATCTATTTGGTTAGAGTTAAGAAACAATAGAGGAACCGTTACACTACTGAGTGAATTCTATAGGCCACCAATTAGTGGGAAGGATATAGAGGAACAAATTTGCAGGGAAATTACAGAAAGGTGCAAAAGCCATAGAGTAGTGATAATGGGGGTCTTCAACTACTCCAATATAGACTGGGATAGTAATATTATTATAAGGGGTAAAGAGGGGGAGGAATTTTTGAAATGTGTTCAGGATAACTTTCTTGACCAGTACGTTTCTGGCCCAACGAGGAAGGAGGCATTGCTGGACTTGGTTCTGGGGAATGAGGTGGGCCAAGTGGAGCAAGTGTCAGTGGGGGAGCAGTTAGGGAGCAGCGATCATAGTATCATAAGATTTAGAATAGCTATGGTAAAGGACATGGACCACTCTAAAGTAGAAATACTCAATTGAAGGAGGGCAAATTTCAGTGGGATGAGAACAGATCTGTCCCGGGTAAATTGGAATCAAAGATTGGCAGGCAAAACTATAATTGAACAGTGGGCGGCCTTTAAGGAGGAGATGGTTCAGGTACAGTCTAGGTACGTTCCCATGAGGGAGAAAGATAGGGCAACTAAAGCCAGAGCTCCCTGAATGACAAAAGAGATAGAGAGTAAGATGAAATGGAAAAAAGGGGTGTATGACAGATGTCAGATTGATAACACAAGTGAGAACCAGACAGAATATAGAAAGTTCAGAGGGGAAGTGAAAAAGGAAATAAGAGGGGCAAAGTGAGAATAGACTGGGTGGCCAACATAAAAGGGAATCCAAAAGTCTTCTACAGGCACGTCAACAGTAAACGGGTAGTAAGAGGAGGGGTGGGGCCGATTAGGGACCATAAAGGAAATCTACTCATGGAGGCAGAGGGCATGGCTGAGGTACTAAATGAGTACTTTGCATCTGTCTTTACCAAGGAAGAAGATAAGAACATAAGAAATAGGAGCAGGAGTAGGCCAATCGGCCCTTCGAGCCTGCTCCGCCATTTAATAAGATCATGGCTGATCTGATCCTAACCTCAAATCTAAATTCATGTCCAATTTCCTGCCCGCTTCCAAAGTCTCAGAAAATGAAGATATAGTTGAGATACTGGTTTGGCTAAAAATTGATGAAGAAGAGGTACTAGAAAGGCTGGCTGTACTTAAAGTAGATAAGTCACCCGGTCCGGATGGGATGCATCCTAGGTTGTTGAGGGAAGTAAGATTGGAAATATTGGAGGTACTGGCCATAATCTTCCAAACATCCTTAGATACGGGGGTGGTACCAGAGGACTGGAGAATTGCAAATGCAACACCCTTGTTCAAAAAAGGGTGTAAGGATAAACCCAGCAACTATAGGCCAGTCAGTTTAACCTTGCTGGTGGGGAAACTTTTAGAAACGATAATCTGGGACAGAATTAACAGTCACTTGGACAAGTGTGGATTGATTAGGGAAAGCCAGCATGGATTTGTTAAAAGCATATCGTGTTTAACTAACTTGATAGAATTTTTTGATGAGGTAACAGAGAAGGTAAATGAGGGCAATACAGTTGATGTGGTGTATATGGACTTCCAAAAGGCGTTTGATAAAGTGCCGCACGGTAGGCTTGTCGTCAAGATTGCGGCTCATGGAATAAAGGGGGCAGTAGCAACATGGATACAGAACTGGCTATGGGACAGGAAACATAGTAGTGGTGAACGGTTGTTTTCCGACTGGACGGAGGTGTACAGTGATGCTGGGACCACTGCTTTTCTTGATATATATTAAGGACTTGGACTTGGGTGTACAGGGCACAATTTCAAAATTTGCAGATGCCACAAAACTTGGAAGGTAGTGAACAGTGAGGAAGATAGTGATAGACTTCAAGAGGATATAGACAGGCTGGTGGAATGGGCGGACACGTGGCAGATGAAATTTAATGCAGAAAAATGCAAGGTGATGCATTTCAGTAGGAAGAATGAGGAGAGGCAATATAAACTAAAGAGCACAACTCTAAAAGAGGTAAAGGAACAGCGAGATCTGGGGGTATATGTAAACAAATCGTTGAAGGTGGCAGGGCAGGTTGAGAAAGCGGTTAAAAAGTGTATGGGATCCTGGGCTTTATAAATAGGGGCATAGAGTACAAAAGTATGGACGTCATGATGAACCTTTATAAAACACTGGTTCGGCCACAACTGGAGTATTGTGTTCAGTTCTGAGCACCGCACTTCAGGAAAGATGTGAAGGTCTTAGAGAGGGTGCAGAAGAGATTTACTAGAATGATTCCAGGGATGAGGGACTTTAGTTACGTGGATAGACTGGAGAAGCTGGGGTTGTTCTCCTTGGTTGCGAGGAGATTTGATAGAGGTATTCAAAATCATGAAGGGTCTCGTCAGAATAGATAGAGGGAAACTGTTCCCATTGGCAGAAGGGTCAAGAACCAGAAGACATAGATTTAAGGTGATTGGCAAAAGAACCAAAGGTGACATGAGGAAAAACTTTTTTACACAGTGAATGGTTAGGATCTGGAATGCACTGTCCGAGGGGGTGGTGGAGGCAGATTCAATCATGGCCTTCAAAAGGGAACTGGAAAAGTACTTGAAAGGAAAAAATTTGCGGGCTACGGGGATAGGACGGGGGAGTGGGACTAGCTGGATTGCTCTTGCGTAGAGCCAGCGCGGACTTGATGGGCCGAATGATCTCCTTCTGTGCTGTAACCTTTCTATGATTCTACGATATCAATGTTTAAATGGACCCTGATATTGGTTCTGCTCCTCTCTGACCTGCAATGGTTCAGCTGCCAGCTGCTAGCCCAGTTTCTGTCATCCCTCTCTCTGGCCCAGTTCTCAATGTCACTCACAGATCTTTTGTGATCCTGGTGCCCCCTCTTCCCCCTCTGCATTTTCTACTGTGTCCAAAAACATTCCATCTGCCAGCCTCACTTCTCACTCTGCCCCACAACATTTAAACTGCTGGCTCCATATTCCAGACCGCCTCTCCGATCCTGGCCTCATGCCCTGGCTCAGATTCCCTGCTCCTGGCCCCATGCCCTGGCTCCGATTCCTGGCCCGATTTCCTTTCTCCTGGTCCCGATCCCCAGGCCCGGCTTCCCGGCTCCTGGCCCCACTCCCTGAATTGGCTTCCTTGCTCCTGGATCTGCTGCCCGGTCAGCACCACTCCCCCCTCTCCAATCCAGGATCCATTCTCTGGGCCCTTGCCTGACTCTGCTCCCCAGCACAGCTTCTCAGTTCCTGGGCCCACTCCTGGCTCTATTCATGGCCTATGTTTTTTCGCCTTTTTTCTGTTTTCTTGAATTTGTTCGGAATTCCCTACCCATTCCTGGACCCATCCTTTTAACCCCATTCTTTGTTTTGTGTCGATCCTGGTCTATTGAATCATTTATTTTTGTTTCCTCTCTTTTTATAGTACAATGGGAGTAATTTTGACTTTGGGTCAATGGAGACGAAAATCGGGAGAGGTGTTTAACATGTGGTCGATCAGATAGCGCGCGTCTTACACTATTGCCAAAAGTCCAAATGACCCCCACTGTTACTGTTTTTCTCCCCCTCTGTGCTTTTGAACTCCTGTTTCCTGTTATCTGTTTACTCTTGAACTCCTGTTTCCTGTTATCTGTTTACTCTTGAACTCCTGATCCCTGCTATCTGTTTACTCTTGAACTCCTACTATCTATTTTATATGCCTGTTTTGATGTGGTCTGAACCTTGCCCAATTTCAGACTACTTTTGCTGAAACAATGCTGCTATGCCCTATTTCTACTTTGTGGATGTGAACCTTGAAGTCAAGAAATAGCTTGGTGAAGAATTCTGTGAAATAGCAACCCAATAGGAGGAGAAAAGAGAAAAGAGCGCCAGCCTGGAGAACTTTTAAAACAAAAATATTTAGGCCGATTAAATAACATCCGAATACTTGGATTTGCTGATATGTATTTGAAAATAAAACTTTAAACATTCTATGGGGGCAATTTTAACCACCCCACCCGATTTTACTGTCCTTCTTTATAAGGAACTTGGTTATGATCTCACTGCACTTAGTACAGACAGGGACTATCTTCCAGGTTGATGTTATCGGATAAAGGCTGGTGAATGGAGTTGAGGTACAGATCAGCCATGATCTAATTGAACGGTGGAGCAGGCTCGAGGGGCTGAATGGCCTACTCCTCTTCCTAATGTTCCCAAATCCCTTTTCAGATCAGCTCGAGGTTCATCTGTCTGGTCTAGCAGTTTGCGTTCCCTTTCTCACTTCACACATAACTGGATCTCAACTCTGCTCTCACAAGAAAGATTCATTCAAATGAACGTCTCTTTGCTTTAGGCAGAATGAGAGCAAATGATTAACAAAGTGACAATTTTTAGAAATACTCACAGCTTTGGGTCGTAAAATTCAATGTCGAACCAGTGTCCACTTCTCCAAACAATGTTTTCGCAGAAACAGACACAACGTATGGAGTCGACTCTTTCAAACCTGTTAAAGGAAAATGACAAGATTCGTTGGTGACCCAGGTTCCATTTTAAAGTGGTGCCTGCATTGTTAATGGAAGACGACTAACCCAACTGCACCCATGTAGGAAATAGGTCGCTATGTCTTTGAAAGCAGCTGGGCCCACCTCCCCAGGAATCTTCATGTCCAGGCCTTTTTGGATGGCAAAGTTGTACAGGGCACAGCAAGCTCCAACCATGTGGGACACATGCTCTGGGGCCTATTGCAGAGAACCTGCTGGCCTATCAAGGTAACAAAGTGCACCTTTAGGAACCCTGCTGTCCTCTTGGTGTGGCCCAGGGGCTGTGTGGCCGGGTCCTGCTCCTACTTCTTGTGTTCTTTCGATTTGTGGTTGGGATCAGATCAGCCATGATCTTATTGAATGGCTGAGCAGGCTCGAGGGGCCGATTGGCCTACTCCTGCTCCAATTTCTTATGTTCTTATGTTCTCTCTATGACAACTCTGCTAGAGGCATGTGCCTTGTTGCAGTGCTCCTCAATTGCTGTTCTTGTAACTCTTAAACTGGCCATTATCCGGGGCAGTAAGAGGCATGCTTTGTCACCTGCAAACCACACATTGACTTGACTGTCTTCCCTGAAGAGCTCAGGTAGGGCAAAATTCCTCGAGGATGAATGGATCAGGGCAACTTCCAACAAATCTGACATTCACATGAAGGACTCTTTGCATCTGGTCACACACAACCTAGATGTTCAAGTAAGTGGTACCCCTTTCTATTACACCCAGCACTTTGGGGAGCTCAGCAACGAGAAAACTGGATGGCCCGATCATGCTGCTGCCTTGCTGCCATGTCAAACTGCATGCATTCCCTAGCTTCCCTAAAAAGTGCATCAGTCACCGGAAGATTAGATGCGAGGAAGGCACCTTGGATATTAGACCGATCAGGCACTGCCTGCTTGAAATGAGCCTGTGGTATAAAAATTGAGATGTGATCATCACTTTCACAGCCAAAGGCAGAACTGTCCAGGCAGGTGATTCTGACTGCAGGTCTTCATGTAGTAGATGTCACAGCACTTCTCTTGCCTCTTTGGTAAAACACACTCTTCTCAAGCCAAAGTCCACACCAAGATCTTCATCAGATCTACATGGGTGTAAATTCTTTGGGTAGTGGTTATATATCTTGTATTGTGCATCCTCCTCATATGCTGCCGTGCTCTCCTTTCCTCCATCCTGCAATATTCCTTCTCCTCTTCCACTGAAACTGCAAACTAGGGAATCCTCATTGGAAATCCCATACCTGGTACTCAGAACTCAAGCAATCACTTTTCAGGCTGCAGGCTCTAAAGTCTCAGCTGATGCTGGCAATGGGCACTTTTAACTCATTGGTAATTACAATGGGAGTGCAAGTCACTTCTATTGCACTTCCACTGTTCCTTCTTATTGGTATTTGTTTTAATGATCTCCCTGTAGCATCGACATGTGCACTTTGAGAAAGCCCCACACCCCAATGGAAACTACCACACTGCCGATATGGGGCAGGAACCTGGCGGAAATGGGTCCGGCCTCAGAATCCACCTCCAAGACTGCTTGTCCCCCCCTTTACAGCCCCAAACTCGGCAGAAGTTGCAAATAAATTTGAGGTTATTGAGAGGGAAAAAACCAGGATCTCACTCTAAGATTCCATTCCACATTTACTGTTTCTTTACCTGTAAGGTTCACACTGGTTACCGGAGGAATGACCATCACATTCTTTACGGGTCTGTCACTACCATAGGGACCATAGTTAATGGAGTAGGACAAAACCAGGGCAGCATCTGAGGTGGGTGGGACCCAGCTAATCACAGCGGTTGATGAGGTTATATGGGAAGCCTGCACATTGCTGAGGAATCTCGAAACTGTCAATAAAATATAGCCTCAGTTAGATTAAGGAAAACATTTCAACTTATCAAACTCTCTAACCATGAGAGGTAGTCAATTTTACACTCTTGCCTCTACCAAATAGTAAAGTTTGTAAATACATACGTGGGGGTGTAGTGATGTTAAGAGGCTGGGATCTGAGTGTTCGATTAAAGGGAGGGTCACACTCTATGGATACAGTGTAAGTAGTGTCTGGCTCCAACCCTAAAATGAAATACTCATGGTAAGTATAGCTTGGTAATATTTCACTCAAGTTACTTTGAGGGTATATGGCCCTCTCTTTTTACTTCTTAACTTCCCTTCCCTTGTTCAGGATCATACACCAGACGTGCCAACTGCACTCAAGTTAGTGGGCAGTCCGACTGGTCCTTGGTCTTATAGAATCATAGAAAGGTTACAGCACGGAAGGAGGCCATTTGGCCCATCGAGTCCATGCCGGCTCTATGCAAGAGCAATCCAGCTAGTCCCACTCTCCCACCTTATCCCCGTAGCCCTGCAAATTTTTTCCTGCTGCACTTGAACAGGGTGTGCGAGTGTAGCTTGGTAACAACCTACCCATCCCTGTCAGAAAGTGACTGGCCCACATTGGCTGCCTGCCCACTGCAATCTCAGTCCAACTTCTTGTCTTCAGGTGGCGTAGGCCTATATAGAGAGGTGTTATTGAGTTGTCATCGTTGGGTGGGTGGGTGGGTGGGGGGGCTATGTCATCTTTTTTGAAGTTGTTGGTCAGCTTTTAGTGGTTATCCAGGTGGGCATGTATGCAACAAAGTCATACTTTGTGTTGGATCTTGGGCCACAGAGGAAAACAAACTCATACCCATGATTCCACACATTGTGGTGGGGGTGGATTTCCATGGAGGTTCTTCCGCTTAGAATAGAATCATAGAATCATAGGAGGAGGCCATTCGACCCATCGAGTCCGTGCCAGCTCTCTGCAAGAGCAATCCAGCTAGTCCCACTCCCCCGCCCTATCCCCATAGCCCTGCTAATTTTTTCCCTTCAAGTTCTTACCCAATTCCTTTTTGAAAGCCGTGATTGAATTTGCCTCCACCACCCCCTTAGGCAGTGCATTCCAGATCACAACCACTCGCTGTGTGAAAAAGTTTTTCCTCATATCCCCTTTGGTTCTTTTGCCAATCATCTTAAATCTATGTCCTCTGGTTCTTGACCCTTCTGCCAATGGGAACAGTTTCTCTCTATCCACTCTGTCCAGACCCTTCATGATTTTGAATACCTCTATCAAATCTCCTCTCAACCTTATCTGCTCTAAGGGGAACAACACCAGCTTCTCCAGTCTATCCATGCAACTGAAGTCCCTCATCCCTGGAATCATTCTAGTAAATCTCTTCTGTACCCCCTCTAAGGCCTTCACGTCCTTCCTAAAGTGCAGTGCTTGTCTGTCATAACTTCAGTGACAGAGCCGTGGGAACCCTGGGCAACTGGCATAAATGTTGTCTACATATTTAAGGGGTATTTAAAGGGTTTCCATTGGCTCCCCTACCATAGTAATGGCAGATGAGCTGGAGAACCTACGTGGAAATTCACCCTTGTGAATTCTTTTCTCCAATGTTTTCTCGCAGAAGGTGTCACCTTCCTTACTGGGGTATGATTCCACAGTCACCCTCTACTACCTTGCTCAAGTGGCTATTATTCATGTTGAGCCATGACAGCAAGTACTATAGATCAGGAGCAGGAACCATGGATGATATTCCCTTCCCTAACCAAGGGCCAATGTGGCCAATTGTAGCTCCCAATAGCTGGCCTGAAAGAAGAACCAAGAAAAACCTGCATTTATATAGCACTTTTCACGATCAAAACGCTTTACAGCCAATGAAGTCCTTTGCAAATTAGTCACTGTTGTAATGTAGGGAAACGCTGCAGCCAATTTGTGCACAGCAAGATCGAACAAAGAGCAACGAGATAATGACCAGATGTTTGGTGATGTTGGTTGAGGGATAAATATTAGCCAGGACACCAGGGAGAACTCCTCTGCTCTTCTTCAAAATAGTGCCATGGGATCTTTTGCGTCCATGTGAGGGGGCAGACATGGCCTTGATCTCATCTGAAAAACGGCAGCTCCAACAGCACAGCAGTCCCTCAGTACTACACTGGAGTGGTCAGCCTAGATTTTATACTCAAGGCTCTGGAGTGGGATTGAACCCGCAACCTTTAGGCCCAGAGGTGAGAGTGCTACCAACTAAGCCACAGCTGACACGGTTTGCCCTGGTTGGGATCTAACTCGACATAGACTGAAGGCTGAACCCAGAACATTCCTGGGCCACATGGGTCAAAACTGGATGCTTTACCTTTGAGCTTTCCGAGGAGCTGAGTTTGTTATCCAAACTGCGCCCCTGTGCTAAGTGAGGCATTACCCTACAGGCAGGGGTCGAGTTGCAGGAAAGGTCGTCTCAGGTTGCCATTAGAGACCACTTTGTAGGTTGGCTAAAAAGAAGCTGTGAAGCCGGATTCTTGGCTTGTTCTCTTACCTGAGGCTTGAGAAGCCTACATGAATCAAAAAAGGTACGAGAGAAATAAAAACCAAACGGGTTGAATCTTCTGTAGAGAAATTAATTAATAACTTCACGCTGACTCTAAATCAGCAGCAATTTGATTGAAATCCCTGATGACAATGTAATAGAGACCTCCCTTGTGCGCACTTTCAATTGAAACTAATGATGGCATGCCCAGGGAGCATGTCACATGTACCAGCCTGCGGGCCTTCAATTAAAAGCTAATTTGAGTTTAAAAAAGAACCACCGAAGGTCAATTTGCTGTTTTGAAAACTACCTTTAGGCAGATTCTCAGGCTGCAGCGTGCAGAAACTAGGATGTACCCGTTCCCTGGTGGAAACTGCACAATTATTTCCTCCTACAACATCACACTCCCATTGCCTTAAACTTCCACCCAAAACAGCAGTATGGTTTGAGAGGGAAAAAAAATGCAATGATTTCACAAAACCCAAACCTTCCGTGCTAATGATGCTCTGCTAAACTAAACAACAAACTGAGAACATTTTACAATCTACATCAGGTGCTACAGTCAAGTCCGAACGATTACTAAAGCAGAATACTTTAATCAAATCCCTTGCTTATGGCTCCCAGGAGGCTAATAATAAATTGGGTAAAGACAGGATAGGTGGAGCAATGGGACTTACAGCACCAGAGGAAGGACTGAGGAACTTCCTGTTGAAGGAAGAGTGGGGGGAGGGGCACTTCCTGGTGAAGTGGAGAATTCTCACCCAACATCAACCATTGGAATTGTGTACAATTTTTTTCTTAATAACTGTTTGGGCAAAATCATCTCTTGTTTCTTTTTCTTACTTAAGTAACAGGATTTACTTCTAAAATTATTTTACCAATGTAAAATGACTGACGTAGGGAACGTTATCCATTATCTTAGCTGGTGACTAGGTGAGAATCAGTCATACAGACCAGGAAGGTCCCAAGCTCGATTCCCAGGATATGTTGAGATGATTAAGATGCTACAGGCTAGGGAGGGAGGGGGGGGGGATAAAATCAACCAGGGCTCCTGATCGCTACCCAGTGACCTCATCTAGAACGTGCGTGGGTGTGGATCTTGAAATAAACGAGAGAAAGGAATGGTCAGGGTCCGATGGCTTAGGATGTAGGTTCCTCGCCGGGTCAGACCTCATCTCAGCTGGACTCTCGGTGAGAATTAAGTGGGCGGAGAGGAGTCTTCCTATGGGGAGGAAGCAGGACGGAAACCTGGCGATTCAGTTACGCCAAACCGCTCGTGTGTGCCATCAGACATGACCATCACTAGCAGATAGATTTGGTGGCACAGGACCCAGACTCCCTGCAAAATCCAGTTTGGGACTCCACCTTGGTTTAGCTGCACAGTAGATGGAATATTGCACCATGATTTATATACTTAGAAAGGCCATGTGAATTATGGTTCTCTCTCACTTGGGAGGTAAACCCAGAAATGTTCCTTTGCCAGTGACAGTCTTCCATTTGTAAAATATTCCATTCATCCTTTGAGCGTGTCGATTAATCTGCTGGGAATTCAGGATGTGCGTTGGTGACCCAGAAGGTTTGGGGTTTAAATGACCCGAGATAGGATCTGAAGCATATCTGGGACTCGAGAGGCATCTTTCCTCTTGCATTAAAACTTTAAAAAGTGGCCTCCAGACTCAAAGTCTAGTCTCAAGGTCAAACTTGTTCTACCTACTGCAGCCTTTCTCATGGGTTGACAGATGAATCTGCTCTTTGTAGCCAATAAGATGGGTTGACAGATGAATCTGCTTTCTGTCAACCCATCTTATTGGCTTTGAGTCAGAAAGTTGTTGTTCAAGGCTCACTCCAGAGACTTCAGCACAGAATCCAGGCTTACATTCCAGTACTGAGGGAGTGCTGCACAGTTGGAGGTGCCGTCTTTCGGATGAGACGTTAAATCGAGGCTCCGGTGGACGTAAAAGAACCCACGGTACTATTCAAAGATGCGTTTGGGGGTTCTTCCCGATGTCCTGGCTAACGTTTATCCGTCAATCAACATCACTAAAACAGATTAGCTGGTCATTATCTCAGTGCTAGTTGTGGGATCTTGCTGTGTGCAAATTGGCGCCGCGTTGCCTGCATTATAACAGTGACTACAATTCAAAATGTACTTAATTGGCTGTAAAGCACTTGGGACGTCCTGAGGTCATGAAAGGCGCTATATAGATGCAAATCTTTTTTTAAAAAAACTTTCCTGGGAATTTTGCAGAATGCCAAGATAACACCAGGATACCGAGATTTGCCCACGTAGATGAGACCTGATTGACTTCACTTCTTACCTGTGATCAGCGCCTCTTTACTGACTGAGACAAGGCGGACTGTATGGACAGTATCGGGTGTCCTGATACTGTAGTAGCGCAGACTGCAGCCCCTCAGTCCATTCGGGTTCCCAATAGGGGCCCATGAGATCACTGCATTGGTGGTGGAGACAGATCTTAAAGTCAGCGGCACTGGGATCATTTCTAAAAAAAAATGTACGTTTACAAAAATAACCGATTAATCTCAATGATACCTCGAGCCCGCTGCAAGAAAGTTGATTTGTATTCGCCCGATCGCTCTTTAAAAACCTGGAACAAATGAAAGTTTGTCTGAATTTTGTTGTCATTCATCCCTTTCTAGAGGGCTCCGAATCACTGCTGATCAAAGATCCCTTTCCAGTACCTCACCCAAGTGGTTATTCTTCTTGAGGAGTAAGTTATTGCCTTCAGCGCTGGGTGGTATCCTGTTGGGAGTGGATTGTCCATCTGTTATAGAACCTGCGATCTTCATCCCAATGAAATCGATGGAATAAATTTCGGGTGGGTTCTCTAACAAGCGGGCGATCCGCTCCGCCAGATTACCGCCCATGTGGTGAAGTCGAGAATTTATCCCAGTGAACGTGGCAGGCTATTCAACCATGGGGAGATAACACAGCCAAACTCGAACCTATCCTCTCCATACCCAGGGATTTTTGAATAGTGAGCGAGAGGGAAGGGAACGGTGGGCTGATTTTTTTCAAAATGCAAGGAACCCAATGTGCCACATGCAGTCAACCTGCTCTTGTAATGTGACTTTCTCTCATGGACTCCAGCTGCCCAATGCATTTGATCTCCTGAGGAGAGATTCTGCAAGGTTTTCTTTCCCTGCCTCCCAAAAGGTAAATCAATAAGGACTCCACAATAACTACCTGCCCTTCCATTCTGCATCACACACATTCCCATCAACCAGCAATGGGTGAAAAGGCCGTAGTTCAAGTTGGCAGGAGGGAGATCTTCGAAAACAACTGATTGTGATTTGTCCATTTTTGCAGCTTTTCTCAGTCTACTGTTTAACATCAAATTGTCCCAGTTAAATCATAGAATCATTGAAAGTTACAGCACAGAAGGAGCTATCCAGCTTAATCCCACTTTCCAGCACTTAGTCCGTAGCCCTGTAGGTTATGGCACTTCAAGTGCACATCCAAGTACTTTTTAAATGATTTGAGGGTTTCTGCCTCTGCCACCCTTTCAGGCAGTGAGTTCCAGACCCCTACCACCCTCTGGGTGAAAAAATTTCTCCTCAGCTCCCCTCTAATCCTTCTACCAATCAATTTAAATCTATGCCCCCTGGTTATTGACCTCTCTGCTAAGGGAAATAGGTCCTTCCTATCCACTCTATCTATTCTCGGCATAATTTTATATGCCTCAATTAAATCACCCCTCAGCCTCCTTTGATCCAAAGAAAACAACCCCACCCTATCCAATCTTTTCTCATAGCAGAAATTCTCCAGCCCTGGCAACATCCTCGTAAATCTCCTCTGTACCCTCTCTAGTGCAATCACATCTTTCCTGTAATGTGGTGACCTGAACCATATGCAGTACTCAAGCTGTGGCCTAACCAATGTTTTATACAGTTCTAGCATAACTTCCCTGCTCTTATATTCTATGCCTCAGCTACTAAAGGAAAGTATCCCATATGCCTTTTTAACAACCTTATCTACCTGTCCTGCTACCTTCAGGGATCTGTGGAGATGCACTCCAAGGTCCCTCTGTTCCTCTCCACCTCTCAGTATCCTCCCATTTATTGTGTACTCCCTTGCCTTGTTTGCCCTCCCCAACTTCTCTGGATTGAATTCCATTTGCCACTTTTCTGCCCACCTGACCAGTCCATTGATTTCTTCCTGCAGTCTACAGCTTTCTTCCTCACTATCAACCACACAGCCAATTTTTGTATCATCTGCAAACTTCTTGATCAAGCCCCCCACATTCAAGTCCAAATCATTAATATATACCACAAAAAGCAAGGGACCGAGTACTGAGCCTTGCGAAACCCCACTGGAAACAGCCTCCAGTCACAAAAACACCCGTCGACCATTACCCTTTGCATCCTGCCACTGAGCCAATTTTGGATCCAACTTGCCACTCTCCCTTGGATCCCATGAGCTTTTACTTTTTTGACCAGTCTGCCATGTGGGACTTTGTCAAAAGCCTTGCTAAAATCCATGTAGACTACATCAAACGCGTTACCTTCATCGATCCTCCTCCATACCAGTTCAAAAAATTCAATCAAATTAGTCAGACACGACCTTCCCTTCACAAATCCATGCTGACTGTCCTTGATTGACCCATGCCATTTAATGACAATTTATGCTGTCCCTCAGAATCGATTCCAATAATTTGCCCACCACCGAGGATAGACTGACTGGCCTATAACTACTCGGTCTATCTCTTTCTCCTTTTTTAACCAATGGTACAACGTTAGCAGTCCTTCAATCCTGTACTATGCCTCTTTCCAGTGAGGATTGGAAAATGATGGTCAGAGCCTCAGTTATTTCCTCCTCGCTTCTCTTAGCAGCCTAGGATATATTTCTTCCGGGCCTGGCGATTTATCGACTTTCAAAGATGCTAACCCCTTTAATACTTCCCCTCTCACTCTGTTTATCCCATCCAATATTTCACACGTCTCCTCCTTAACTACAATCTCTGCATCGTCCCTCTCTTTTGTGAAGACAGATGCAAAGTATTCATTAAGAACCATACCAACATCTTCTGCCTCCACACATTGGTTACCTTTTTGGTCTCTAGTAGGCTCTACTCTTTCCTTAGTTATCTTCTTGCTCTTTATAAAACATTTTTGGGTTTTCCTTAATTTTACTTGCCAGTATTTCTCCATGCCCTCTCTTTGCTTTCCTAATTTCCTTTTTAATTTCATACCTGCACTTTCTATACTCCTCTAGGCTTTCTGCAGTGTTGCGCTCTCGGTATCTGACATAATCTTCCCTTTTTTTGCCTTATCTTACCCTGTATACTCCTCGTCATCCAGGGGGCTCTAGATTTGGGAGTCCCACCCTTTTTCTTTGTGGGATCATGTTTACTCTGAACCCTTTGACTCTCCCCCTCGAATGCCTCCCACTGCTCTGATACTGATTTACCTTCAAGTAGCTGTTTCCTGTCCACTTTTGCTAAATCATTTCTCAGCTTAATAAAATTGGCCTTTCTCCAATTGAGAACTTTTACTCCTGTTCTATCTTTGTCCTTTTTTATAACTATGCTAAATCTGACTGAATTATGATCACTACCACCAAAATGCTCTCCCACTGATACTCCTTCCACCTGCCCAGCTTCATTCCCTAAAACTAAGCCCAGAACTGCCCCCTCTCTTGTTGGGCTTGCTATGTACTGGCTAAAAAAGTTCTCCTGAATGCAATTTAAGAATTCTGCACCCTCTATACTTTTTGCACTGACTCTATCCCAGTTCATATTAGAGTTGTTGAAATCCCCTACTATTACTGCCCTATAGTTTTTGCACTTCTCAGAAATTTGCTCTTCTATCTCCCTCTGACTGTTTGGGGGTCTATAGTACACTCCCAGCAGTGTGATTGCTCCTTTTTTGTTCTTTAGCTCAACCCATATGGCCTCATTTGATGATCCTTCTAACTTATCATCCCTCCTCACAGCCGTAATTGTTTCTTTAACCAATATTGCCATCCCCCCTCCTTTTATAATCCCCTCCCTGTCTCGTCTGAAAACCTTGAAACCAGGAATGTTGAGCTGCATTCCTGCCCCTGTTTAAGCCATGTTTCTGTAATAGCTAAGATATCGTTCTTCCACGTGTCTATCTGTGCCCTTAGCTCATCTGTCTTATTCACTAGACTCCTTGCATTGAAGTATATATCATTAAGCATTGCCAAACTCCTGTCTTGCTGTCTATTTTCTACCCTTTGTTTCCTCTGCCTTCCAAACTCACTTACTAATTTTCTGCCTTCCATTTCCAGCTCTGCTTCTCTCCCTTCTGAATCTATGCTCAGGTTTCCATCCCCCTGCCAGGGTAGTTTAAACCCTCCCCAACAGCACTAGCAAACCTCTCCGCGAGGATATTGGTTCCGGCCCTGTTGAGGTGCAATCATCTGGCTTGTACAGGTCCCTCCTCCCCCAGAACCGGTCCCAATGCCCCAGGAATCTAAAGCCCTCCCTCCTGCACCATCTCTCTAAACAGGACGGTTGAGATGTATGACCATATATTCCAGACCAGGCACCTTCCCTGGAATGAGACTTCCATGGTTCTATCAGCTCAGGAACCACCACACACCATTCAATTTATCCTAGTTTAAGCACGATCTTGAAATGGTGTTGAGAGGAGATCTTCCTGCTATGTTTTTGACATTGCTCTTACAAATCAACTAGAGGACAGTCAGCATGGATTTGTTGAGGGAAGGTCATGTCTGACTAACTTGATTGAATTTTTTGAGGAGGCAACAAGGGGGGGTCGATGAGGATAACGCATTTGATGTAGAGTAATGGATTTTTGACAAGTTCTCACATGGCAGACTGGTCAGAAAAGTAAAAGCCCATGGGATCCAAGGGAAAGTGGCAAGTTGGATCCAAAATTGGCTCAGCAGCAGGAAGCAAACAGTAATGGTCAACGAGTGTTTTTGTGACTGGAAGGCCGTTTCCAGCGGGGTTCCGCTGGGCTCAGTATTAGGTCCCTTGTTTGTCGTGGTATATATCAATGATTTAGACATAAATGTAAGGGTGATTATTAAGAAATTTGCAGATAATACAAAAATTGGCCGTGTAGTTGATGGTGAGGAAGAAAGCTGTAGACTGCAGGAAGATATCAATGGACTGGTCAGGTGGGCAGAAAAGTAGCAAATGGAATTCAATCTGGAGAAGTGTGAGGTAATGCATTTGGGGAGAGCAAACAAGGCAAGGGAATACACAATGAATGGTAGGATACAGAGAAGTGTAGAGGAACAGAGGGACCTTGGAGTGCATGTCCAGAGATCCTCGAAGGTAGCAGGACACGTAGATAAGGTGGTTAAGCAGGCATACGGGATACTTTCCTTTATTAGCCAAGGCACAGAATATAAGAGCAGGGAGGTTATGCTAGAACTGTATAAAACACTAGTTAGGCCACAGCTTGAGTACTGCATACAGTTCTGGTCACCACATTACAGGAAAGATGTGATTGCACTAGATAGGGTGCAGAGGAGATTTACGAGGATGTTGCCAGGACTGGAGAATTTTAGCTATGAGGAAAGATTGGATAGGGTGGGGTTGTTTTCTTTGGAACAGAGGAGGCTGAGGGGAGATTTAATTGAGGTGTATAAAATTATGAGGGGCCTAGATAGAATGGATATGATGGACCTATTTCCCTTCGCAGAGAGGTCAATAATCAGGCAGCATAGATTTAAAGTGATTGACAGAAGGATTAGAAGGGAGGAGAAATGTTTTCACCCTGAGGGCGGTGGGGGTCTTAACTCACTGCCTGAGAGGGTGATAGAGGTAGAAACCCTCATGCCATTTAAGAAGTACATGGATATGCACTTGAAGTGCAATAACCTACAAGGCTACGGAAAGTGAGATTAGGCTGGATAGCTCTTTTTCGGCTGGCACAGACACGATGGGCTGAATGGCCTCCTTCTGTGCCGCAAATTTCTATGATTTTCTATGAGGACATCTTCCCCCTCGGCCTGATTAAGTGGCTTCCCGAAGACGCTGTCTCTTACTGAGCCACCTTGTACCTCCATGCCCAATTCTGCTTTGAACCAAGTTGTCCACAATACCGACTTGAATTGTGGAGAAATATCTGAGAACGCATGGCTATACGTCGTGGAGTGAGTGACAAAACGAGAGAGACCTGGAAAAGCTCACCAGAGTAGGTCCTGAAGGTAAAAGGCCGAGTCGTCACCAGGCCGTCTGAGGAGGTGTTGACCTGGATCACAGTGGTACACACCGACAGGGAGCCCAGACCTGTGATTTAATTCACATTAGTCGACTGGACAACATTTAAAATATGATATGACAAACAATTTCCATAAATACACCTCTGAGCTTCTCTGATTTCTCAAGTGAGTAACACAGGTATTTATATAGTGCCTTTAACGTAGTAAAACATCCCAAGGTGCTTCACAAGAGAATTGTCAGACAAAATTTGACACCATGTCGCATTGAGCCACACAGACGAGGAAGGTCCAACATTCCATCCCTGGTCCGTGCCTCCCATCTCGCACCCTCTGTAAACTTGAGCTCATCCAAAACGCTGCTGCCCGTATCCTAACTCGCACCAAGTCCCGTTCACCCATCACCCCCTGGGCTCGCTGACCTACATTGGCTCCCAGTCCGGGAACGCCTCAGTTTTAAAATTCTCACCCTTGTTTTCAAACCCCTCTATGTCCTCACACCTCCCTATCTCTGTAACCTCCTCCAGCCCTACAACCTTTCGAGATCTCTGCACTCCTCCAATTCTGGGCTTTTGCGTGTCCTTGATTTTCATCGCTCCACCATTAGCGGACTTGCCTTCAGCTGTCTAGGCCCTAAGCTCTGGAATTCCCTCCCTTAACCTCTCTGCCTCTCTCGCCTCCTTTAAGACGCTCCTTAAAACCTACCTCTTTGACCAAATTTTTGGTCACCCGTCCTAATATCTTCTTATGTGGCATGGTGTCAAATTTTGTCTGACAACTCTCTTGTGAAGCGCCTTGGGATGTTTTACTATGTCAAAGGCGCTATATAAATGCATGTTGTTGTTGTTGTTGTTGTTGTTGTTGTTGTTGTTGAGTTGGCCAATCTCAGTGCAGGTTATAATGGGGCTATCAAAAATCAGCCAGCACCCCCTCAGGTCTCTTTGTTAAATTCACTTCAGTTTCATAGAGGTTGGTGTCAAGCATCTTCGAGCGTAGGATCTGCCTCAGTCTCCTGGAACGCTAAGCTTAACGATCCTGTAGGCAGAGGTCTCTTGAGATAAGGAAACCAGTCGCAGGTTCCTGAGGACGCCTATGCATCCCTCTGTGAATGTCACTGAAGTAGATGTTCAATCTTTGCCCCTTCCCCTGCTTTCCCCCTCTTCGCTCCTGCTAAGCTCGAGCCCCAAGCCCTCGTCACCCCACACCAGCTGAGCCCAAGCCCTGTGCTTCCTCCCAACTCAGCCCCCACCCCCCATTCCCACCTAACCAATGCCCTGCACCCCTCCCTACGTCTTTGCATGAAGAAAACAATCTAGGACAAGGATCAGGCTCGGCAGTGATGTTCCTCATCGGCTGAACAG
Organism: Heptranchias perlo; assembly: GCF_035084215.1. Lineage (NCBI taxonomy): Eukaryota > Metazoa > Chordata > Chondrichthyes > Hexanchiformes > Hexanchidae > Heptranchias > Heptranchias perlo. The sequence continues at coordinate 51,409,425 of NC_090342.1, forward strand.
CCCCCCAACATTCACTGTCTGGGCTCACACGTGAGGAACTTGGGCCCAGTACCATGGAGCGGCAGAACCGTCTGACTCCAGTAAAAGTCGTTGTCTTGAGGATAGGAGAAAGGGGGAAAAGGGGAAAAAAACCTGGCAAAACTAGGGAAATTCACACTTGGAAAATAGTTTGATGCATCTCACCATAAAACCGCATTACCGACAGTGAATGAGGCAAGGTCCGCAGGCCAGGTTAATGCCCCATCCTTATTAAAAGAAGACCACAATGAGCCAAGCAGTGCCCCGGGATAGAGAAATCTGAGTGGATCTGAGGTACCTACCGGTTAATACTAAACTGATAGCGTCTCCAGGCCGGTAATTCTGCAGCTTGCGGATTCCATTGGAGCGGCTTGTGCAGTTTGTGTTAATCTGGTAGTTGAGAATCTCAGCTCCTGGTATTGGCACGGCCGCCCATTTCAGTGTGATCTTGGGTCCTGTGATGTCGGCAGTCACATTTTGAACCATGTTCCTAAGGTCTGGGGAAGAAGGGTTGGGGGAGGGGGAGGAAGGGATAAATAAGGCAAGTAGATGGTTTGCTGATGCTCAGTTTACTGATGGTTTACTGAGCTGCAAGAAAGATTAGACAAAGTTGATATACAGGATGCAAGCAGGTGTCTTGGCTCGATGGTAGCACTCTCGCCTCAGAGTCAGAAGGCTGTGGGTTCAAGTCCCATTCCAGAGACTTGAGCACATAATCTAGACTGGCACCTCAAACAGCAAGAGATAAATGACCAGATAATGTGGAGTTGGTTGAGGGGCACCAAGAAAACTTCTCTGTTGTTCATAGAATCATAGAAAATTTACGGCACAAAAGGAGGCCATTTGGCCCATCGTGTCCGTGCCGGCTGAGAAACGAGCCACCCAGCCTAATCCCACTTTCCTGCATTTGGTCTGCAGGTCTTGGCTCTTCAGGTGTATTCCTCAAATACAATCTTTTACCAACACCTGAGAGAGCAGAAAGACCATAAGACCATAACAGATAGGAGCAGGAGTAGGCCATTCGGCCCCTCGAGCCTGCTCCTCCATTTTATGAGATCATGGCTGATCTGATTTTTACCTCAACTCCACTTTCCCGCCCTTTCCCCATATTCTTTGACTCCCTCGGGACAGGCCTCGGTATTCCCTCAGTACTGCACGATGTTAAGTGCTCAATTCCCAGAGTGGGCTTCTGAACCCACGAACTTCTGACTCATAGCTGAGAGTACTGCCAACTGAGCCAAGCTGACACTTAAGGGATGCAGGTTTAGCAGTGCAAACTCCACGTGATCTCCTGGATTAGTTTCAATCGCCTGAGGAGGTTGGAGAGGAATTTTTCAGAGTAGTTTTTCCCTTATTGGCCCGTGGTTTTTCTCTGTTTTTTGACTCTCCCAAGGGACTACATGACAGTGGTGGGGGGGGGCGGAGGAGAGGGATTGGTAGGAAGGATAGAAGAAATGTCTAGTCATGATGCTCCAGCCATTATGGTGTGGGGCAGGCTTGCTGAAGCAGCTGGTCTTTTCCTGTCCGTCAGTTTTGTATGTTTGTATACAACTTGCAGCTATAGGCCTATCAGAATCCAAACACACACTGTGCCAGTATATCTTCTATGGAGATAAACTTGTAAAGTGGGACAGCCTTACCATAACACCTGGTGCCAGATTCCCTCCAGCCTGGCTTGCAGGTACATGCCAGATACCCGGAGCTGTCCACCCTACATACTGCATTTACATCACAATTCAGGCTGTGGCAGAAGCCCGGCACTGCAAAATCAAACACACAGGAATATTAGTGCGTTAAGCCTCTTGGAAGTCTGGGGTACACTGCACTGTTGGGCTTTCCGCAGTCCATTTGGGATATCATCTCCTCAAAAAAGTCAAGCAGTTTGGTCAGACAGGATCGTCATCTTCTGAATCCATGTTGGATGCTTTTCACTACATTATAATCAGACCTGGAAACCTTCAGATTTACTTATGATTCCATTATTTTACCCTGTTTTGTTGCAATACTGTAGTAGACTGTTCTGTTTTCTCACCCTTTTTGGAAATGGACACCACCATAGGCTGCATCTTAAAGAGCCTCCATCCCCAGTGCTCATACTGACTGTTAGCGTTGATTGGTGAGAGATGTTCAACAACACTTCAATAAAGGACGAATGAAACACCTTAAAAGGCATAATGCTGAGCATGTTACTTAGTTCATTATTAAATAACTGTTGTAATTTAGGAGGGCATGTTGCTTATTTGTTCCCTAGTGAATACTTGGGGGAGGTAACCATTCGGTACGTCAACTATTTTAAGATTATATTCAGTTCCAGCCAATTTGCATCTTCTCTGACTGCTCTCTAACTATTATTGCACTGAATATTTATTTAAATTTCCATGTTTTATGTCTGCAGCCATGTTTTTCTTCCAGAACCCTCTTTGCCTCTCTGAGCGCCTTTTTAACATGTTTCTGCATGTTCCTATATTCCCGCCAATGTTCCCCTTCCCTTTTCTCTCTGCACAATTTGTAGAGGTCATTTTTTTCAACTTTATTTCACTTCTGATTAATTTGTTTCTCCATTTAGGGCTACATTTATTTAATCTACCCGTATGAATTCTGGGTATGTACATCTCCTGCATGCTCAGCATTATGCCTTTTAAGTTGTTCCATGAGTCTGCCATCAAAGTGTTGTTGGAAAAAAAACACCAATCAACGTGCTTACATAATTTCCTCATTTCCTTGAATTTAGCCTTTTTTAAAACTATGTACCTGTCTCCTGGTGCTCAGTATTTCTGAATACTAGAACATACTGAACATGTTTCTGCTTAGGTCACCATCCCCCAAGGATGACATGACTTCCGTCCCCAGTAGGTTGTCTGGGTCACTTACCACTACCAGGTCAAGAGGTCATTACCACCTCCCCAGGCTTCCCTGTCATGCTGGGTCATGAAGCAGCCGTGTATTATGTTTACCAACTCAGACTCTACAGCAATTTCTATCGGCTTGATTAAAAAGTCTACAATTAACATAATCTTCCTGTTTTCACGTAGCTTCATCTCTTCAGAGAGCATACAGTCTTCCTCCTTACTCTGACCTGACAGTCCGCAGCACATCCCGACATTACCCTTTGCATATTAAGGAAGCCCAGCCACAGTCGGCCATTGTATACTTTCCTACCTCCCACGTGACCAACTTCATTAACCTCCCAAGCGTCCAAAGCAATCCGTACCCCTTTCCTGTCTACTCTATCTTACCTGAACACTCCATATCACTCAGATGAAAACCTTTGTTTCATTTGTGTGCACAGTGGAGAAGAATGTATGAGCTGATACCTATGGGATTAACATTTACTACATCACAGCAGCTGAATGAGCTTTGCACGTGAAGCCTTGCTTTACGAAACCTTCCCTGTTTGTTTTAAAAGTTTGCCTGAATGCATTTTGTACAATAACGTGCTGCCATGAACTATTGCTTATTGGAACCATGGGGTAAATTCATCTACCCTGTGCTCTCAGTAGGGAGGCAGCTCGCTGGAGATCGGGACTAGTGTTGTTGTCCTCTCTCCAACTTTTTTTTATTCGTTCATGGGATGTGGGCGTTGCTGGCGAGGCCGCCATTTATTGCCCATCCCTAATTGCCCTTGAGAAGGTGGTGATGAGCCGTCTTCTTGAACCGCTGCAGTCCATGTGGTGAAGGTTCTCCCACTGTGCTGTTAGGGCGTTCCAGGATTTTGACCCAGCGACAATGAAGGAACGGCGATATATTTCCAAGTCGGGATGGTGTGTGACTTGGAGGGGAACGTGCAGGTGGTGTTGTTCCCATGTACCTGCTGCTCTTGTCCTTCTAGGTGGTAGAGGTCGCGAGTTTGGGAGGTGCTGTCAAAGAAGCCTTGGCGAGTTGCTGCAGTGCATCCTGTGGATGGTACACACTGCAGCCACTGTGCGCCAGTGGTGAAGGGAGTGAATGTTTAGGGTGGTGGATGGTGTGCCAGTCAAGCGGGCTGCTTTGTCCTGGATGGTGTCGAGCTTCTTGAGTGTTGTTGGAGCTGCACTCATCCAGGCAAGTGGCGAGTATTCCATCACACTCCTGACTTGTGCCTTGTAGATGGTGGAAAGGCGTTGGAGAGTCAGGAGGTGAGTCACTCGCTGCAGAATACCCAGACTCTGACCTGCTCTTGTAGCCACAGTATTTATATGGCTGGTCCAGTTAAGTTTCCTTTGATTGCAACTCCTCACTGGGAGCACGGGATAAGTGAACTTATCCTTATGTTCGTTCACAGACTCGCACAGAACAGTTGATTAAGCGTCTCCTTCTTACTGATTGAAGTTTTTCTACTTTTTTAGATCACCAAAAAGCAAATTTTAGTTTGCCTTTCTACCAGTGTGCTGCACCTTACTTTCTAGTGAGGCAGAAGTGTTTTAAATTCTTTTAATACATTTTTTTCAGCCAAGGTAGACTTCAGGTGGAAAAGAAAAGGTTTTGTTTTTGCACAAGAGGTTGTCTGCAACTGGAGGTGAGTTTAAAGGGCCGAGTAAAAAGATTTGCCATCAGTTCTCAGATTGTTACTGTACTGTTTTTTCCTGACTTTTTTTCCTGCTACCACCCAAGTTTCTAGCCTTTGTGGTCCTGGCCCCGAACTATTGCCATCAGGAGAGAAGAGCAGAGAAAACTTGGGCGGTTTGTGGGGGTGGAGGGGGGGTGGAGGGTGGGAAATGAAGCAAAACTCACCCATTTCATAATAAATTTTGAACCTTGTGCTTGGCATGTTTGGGCCAGAGTGGAAATGGACCCACATGTCAGTGCAGTTGGTGAGTTGAAAGTTGGTGGTGTTTACGTCGTCCGTGGTCAGTGTGAACTGCTTCTGTTGATCAGGATCCGTTCCACAGCCAAAGGAGATGTAATCTTCCTGGGACTCCACAGACAGCAAATCCACCCTGAATCGGATTCCTATGTGTAAAGAACAATGGATCCCAGTTAGTGAAAACACCATTTCTGTACAGTGCCCATGATGTTCTTATTGCTTCAAACATGGATGCAAAATCTTTATGTTAGTTAACATGTTTTCTCAGGTTCAGAGTACAAGGTACATCGCAGGTCGATGGTAGTTAAAGAAAGAACTTGCATTTATAGAATTAAAAATAAAAACAAAGAGCACTGTACTGTCCCTCCACAAGACCTTGGTTATGGCCCATTTAGAATATTATGTCCAGTTCTGGTCCCCTCACGTTGTGGGAGATATACATGGGTCTGTGATAGCACCTCTCGTCTCTGAGTCAGAAGGTTGTGGGTTCAATCCCTACCCCAGAGACTTGAGCACAAAATCTAGGCTGACACTTCAGTGCAACACTGAGGGAGTGCTGCATTGTCGGAGGTGCCGTCTGTCGGATGAGCCGTTAAACCGAGGCCCCGTCTTTTTCCACCTCTCAGATCCCATGGCAGTATTTGAAGTGTAGGGGAATTCTCCTGGTGTCCTGGCCAACACTTATCCCTCAACCAGTATCACTAAAACAGATTATCTGATCATCATCTCATTTGTGGGAGCTTACTGTGCCAAATTGGCTACCGCGTTTCCTACATTACAACAGTAACTGCACTCCAAAAGTACTTAATTGACTGTAAAGCACTTTGGGATGTCCTGAGGTTGTGAAAGGCGCTATATAAATGAAAGTCTTTCTTTTATTCAAGATTGCTAAGGTGGTGCAGGGAGGGGGATTTAAACTTTACAGATCACCTTACCCCATTGGGGTTGAGTTTCTGTCAGTAATATCAGCACAATCCAGGCGTAATCGGCTGAAACAATGCAAAGATCGGGGAATTTTAAACGTAAGCGAGTTACGCACAAAACCGTCTTTGCCGCGACCTTTTACGCCGGTTTAAGATTCAATTTGCCCAAATTAGGCCCCACCCACAAAACTGGCCACGCCCCCAGGTCGACATCGCGAGATTCCGCTGGTTCAGGAAGCTCTTCAAATTGCGCTCATTTTCTTGGGCACACATGAATCAGTGGGCACGTTTTAAAAGTCTTTTTCACATCAAAAAATATTTAATTTACTAAGAAACTGGCTAGTGTAGACCAGTGAAACTATTAAATGCATCAGTATAGTTTTTTTAAGTCATTTTCAGTGTTTGTAAATCAGGTTACTCACAGGTCGAGGAGTGGACACCCTTATTAAAAATGCTTATTTTTGCTGATAATCCCATTTTCAGCAGTATTAATAAAACTGCACCAGGTTACTGTTCTTAAATACCTCACGGAATACTTTTTAACGTAAAAAAACCCAAATGATTATGTTCTATTTTGCTGCCTGATTGCGCTGGTTCATAGAAGATTTTATGTTTCTATGCAAATGGATTTTAGTGGAAACTTGAAGCCTAACCTACCCAGTGCAATTTCAAGCACATTTTGGGTGCAATTTCCTACATGGTGGGGGGCAACGTGTTAAGGAGGTCATGTGATTGGAATATTGTCCAAGTAGAGTTGGCAACCTTAGGCTGGATTGGGAAACCAGCCCACATTTCTCTTCCCAAGTGTCTGCCTTCTGGTCACTTAAACACCTGTTCTTTCACCTTTGGGAATGGAGCTCTGCGTTACCTGTGTACCGTTGGGTGGAGTTGGACAGCTGGGTCAGGTTGAAGAACCAGTACATGTCTGCACTGTTCTGGTAGTAACTGGGGAAGTTATTGGACACGATAAAGCCAGATACACAGGGGCAGGGATTCCTTGAAAGAGCCGGCTGATTCGCTGTTCCCGGTATAATTTCTGGTGGGCAAAAGCAACCTAAACAATAGAGAAAGAAAACATGATTTGGCTGGATGACTTTGGCTTTTTGTGATAATCCTATTGTTCTCTCCTATATCCTCCTGCAGTGCTTTACACTGTATCAACACAATAATTCCAAGGGCAGTATTACCAGCATGAGGCAGTGTTCTCAGGGTTAACATAGAAATAGGCCAGTAGACTGCAGTCCATCTGATTAGTCCCAAAAACTAATAGGACCCTGTCCCTCAAATTGTGATGTGTGGGTGTTGCATGAATCCCTCTTGACGTTTTGCTCAGTAAGTTTTATGGCTATTCTTTGTGACTTTAGAACTTTGGCCATCTCTTTTTTTTTTCTTGAGGTCCTGTTTCAAGTCAATTGTTTGGCCCTCACTGGGATTCTCCTTTGGAGGGAAGTTGTGTTGGGTGTGCGTAGGGTAAGGTTTAAATAATATTGAAAGGTAATCCCTCCTTTTGTAAGCTGGCTGTGTCTGCCTCTTCAATTAGGACCCGAGCTCTTACTTGATGTTCCATCCAGGATGTTACCAATGCCGTCCCATCCAGGAAATGACTCCCTCTACTGGGCACGTATGGAATGAGGTAACACTACAAGCTGCACAAAGCTTCTGCTTACACGAGAGTCTTTTAAAGGGGAACTTGATGGAGTTTTAATTGCACAGAGCCTGTTGGGCAACAGTGATGCAAACGTGCACTAAGCCAGAGAGAGAGAGAGAAGTAGAAGAGGAAACAAATATTCCCATTGCCACTGATCATGCGTAGTCCCACACTGTTTACATCACTTTCTGATTTACTTCAAATTGGTCAGTGTGTGAAATCTCTAAGAGTGACTTCCATTTCCATTCCATTGAATGATAATACTTGTGCCAGTTTTTGTAGGGGAAAAAAAACCCCACAAAAAGGGTGCAACTTTCTTTTTAATATTCATATGGGCATTGCTATCTAAAGCTGGCATTTATTGCTCTGAGCAGATGCTTTCTTCTTGAATCATTAGTAACAGTTGTGATACAACTGAGTGGTTCACTAGTCCCCTTCTGAGGGGGCAGTTTAAGAGTCAACCATGCTGCTGTACAACTGGAGTCACATATAGACCAGACGGGGTAACAGAAGCAGGTTTCCTTTCCTACAGGACATTAGCAAACCAGATGGGTTTTTACAATAATCCAACAGCTTCATAGTCACTTTTATTGATACCAGCTTTTTATTTCCATATTCAAATTCTCAAACTGCCACAGTAGGATCTGAACTCATATTCTCCAGATCATTAACCCAGGCCTATGGATTACTAGTCCAGTAACATAACCACTACACTACCGTACCCATTGATTCTAGTGGGCTCTGTGACTAACCCATTCTTTACTGCCAGGGTTTTAAGCATCACCTGGACAGAGCGTGGAGAGGAAAATTTAGTGGGGAAAATTGCACATCGTTAACAGAACCCGCCGGATTCTCCTTCCTACCAGGCAGAAATCTACCCTAGTATATCTTCAGGTTCAGTGGCCTGTAAATCAGCGAGAGGAGATTGAGCTCCGTATTCTGTTCCTTACCTTCGCAGTGTGTCCCATTCCCTCTGTAATAGGATTTGCACTCACAGCGGTAGGAGCCAGCTGAGTTCAGGCACTGAGCATTTCGGTCACACTGATTCACTACTGGATTCGCACACTCGTTGACATCTGAAAACAACGGGAAAAAATAAACGGCCTGTGAAAGGGTGAGTGGAAGAGATGTGAGAATCTGGTAACAATCCCTGGCTGTGGGACCATCCTTCACCATGACTTTGCAGCCTCATTACAGCCTTGGTCCAAACATGGACAAAAGAGCTGAATTCCAGAGGTGAGGTGAGAGTGACTGCCCTTGACATCAAGGCAGCATTTGACTGAGTATGGCATCAAGGAGCCCTAGTAAAATTTAAGTTAATGGGAATCAGGGGGAAAACTCTCCAGTGGCTGGAGTCATACCGAGCACAAAGAAAGATGGTAGTGGTTGTTGGAAGCCAATCATCTCAGCACCAGGGCATCGCTGCAGGAGTTCCTCAGTGCAGTGTCCTAGGCCCAACCATCTTCAGCTGCTTCATCAATGACCTTCCCTCCATCATAAGGTCAGAAATGGGGATGTTCGCTGATGATTGCACAGTGTTCAGTTCCATTCGCAACCTCTCAGATAACGAAGCAGTCCGTGCCCGCATGTGGCAAGACCTGGACAAAATCCAGCCTTGGGCTGATAAGTGGCAAGTAACATTCACGCCAGACAAGTGCCAGGCAATGACCATCTCCAACAAGAGAGAGTTTAACTGCCTCCCCTTGACATTCAATGGCATTACCATTGCTGAATCCCCCACCATCAACATCCTGGGGTTCACCATTGACCAGAAACTTAACTGGACCAGCCATATAAATACTGTGGCTACAAGAGCAGGTCAGAGGCTGGGTATTCTGCAGCGAGTGACTCACCTCCTGACTCCCCAAAGCCTTTCCACCATCTACAAGACACAAGTCAGGAGTGTGATGGAATACTCTCCACTTGCCTGGATGAGTGCAGCTTCAACAACACTAAGAAACTCGACACCATCCAGGACAAAGCAGCCCGCTTGATTGGCACCCCATCCACCACCCTAAACATTCACTCCCTTCACCATCAATGCACCGTGGCTGCAGTGTGTACCATCCACAGGATGCACTGCAGCAACTCGCCAAGGCTTCTTAGACAACACCTCCCAAACCTGCAATCTCTACCACCTAGAAGGACAAGGGCAGCAGGCACATGGGAACAACACCACCTGCACGTTCCCCTCCAAGTCACACACCATCCCGACTTGGAAATATATCGCCATTCCTTCATTGTCGTAGGGTCAAAATCCTGGAACTCCCTTCCTAACAGCACTGTGGGAGAACCTTCACCACAGTTAGAGTTTGTGGATTCTCGGGTCTCTGTTGTGTAGTAGGGGACTGCTGTTCAGCAAGGGCCCTTGAGTATACCTTTTAATTGAAGTGAAATTGGTGGGATTCATTTAATTTGAATTAATTAGTTAAAGGGTAAGTCATGTCAGGACAGCCCAGCCCCGTGTTATGCTCTTCCTGCTCTATGTGGGAAATCAGGGACCCTTCCGGTGTCCCTGACGACCATGTGTGCGGGAAATGTATCCAGCTGCAGCTACTGACAAACCGCATTGCGGCACTGGAGCTGCGGATGGATTCATTAAGGAGCATTCGCGATGCTGAGAACGTCGTGGATAGCACGTTTAGTGAGATGGTCACACCGCAGGTAAAGGTTGTACAGGCAGGAAGTAATTGGGTGACCACCAGGCAGAGTAAGAGGAGCAGGCAGGCAGTGCAGGGGTCCCCTGTGGCCGTCCCCCTCTCAAACAAATATACCGCTTTGGATATTGTTGAGGGGGATGACTTATCAGGGGAAGGCAGCAGCAGCCAACTTCCTGGCACCAGGGGTAGCTCTGCTGCACAGGCTGGGAGGAAAAAGAGTGGAAGAGCTATAGTGGTAGGGGATTCTATCGTAAGGGGAACAGACAGGCGTTTCTGTGGCCGTAAACGTGACTCCAGGATGGTTTGTTGCCTCCCCGGTGCCAGGGTCATGGATGTCACTGAGCGGCTACAGGGCATTCTCAAGGGGGAGGGTGAGCAGGCAGAGGTCGTGGTCCACATTGGGACCAACGACATAGGTAGGAAGGGAGATGAGGTCCTGCATCAAGAATTTAGGGAGCTCGGTAGCAGATTAAAGAGCAGGACCTCAAATGTTGCAATCTCTGGATTACTCCCAGTGCCACGGGCTAGTGAGTATAGAAATAGGAGGATAGAACAGATGAATGCGTGGCTAAAGAGTTGGTGCAGGAGGGAGGGTTTCAGTTTCCTGGATCACTGGGCCTGCTTCTGGGGAAGGTGGGACTTGTACAAGTCGGACGGGTTGCACCTGAACCAGAGCGGGACAAATATCCTTGCGGGGAGGTTTGCTAGCACTGTTGGGGGGGGTTTAAACTAACTTGGCAGGGGGATGGGATACAGAGTGGAGCTACAATAGGGGGTGATGTGCAGCCACATATAGAGAAAAAAACAAGTCAGCTTGGAAGACAGGGCAAATATGTAAGGGCAAGGCTGGATGGCATCTATTTTAATGCAAGGAGTCTTGCGAATAAGGTGGATGAACTGAAGGTGTTGATAAACACATGGGAGTATGATATTGTTGCTGTCACAGAGACATGGTTGAGGGAGGGGCAAGACTGGCAGCTCAATATTCCGGGGTACAGAATCTTCAGGCGAGACAGAGGGGGAGGTATAAGAGGACGGGGGGGGGTCGCAATATTAATTAAAGAATCAATTACTGCCATAAGGAGGGATGATGTATTAGCAGGTTCCTCTAATGAGGCCATATGGGTGGAGCTTAAAAACAAAAAGGGGGCAAGCACTTTGATGGGAGTGTACTATAGGCCCCCAAACAGTCAGGGGGAGATAGAGGAACAGATATGTAGGCAAATCTCAGTAAATTGTGCAAATAATAGGGTAATAATAGTGGGGGATTTCAACTTCCCCAATATTAACTGGGATACTCAGAGTGTAAAAGGCTTAGAGGGTACAAAATTCTTAACGTGCATCCAGGAGAGCTTTTTGAGCCAGCATGTAGAAAGTCCTACAAGAGAGGGGGCGGTACTGGACCTAATTCTAGGGAATGTGGCCGGCCAAGTGGAAGAAGTGCTAGTAGGTGAGCACTTTGGTGACAGTGACCATAATTCGGTGAGATTTAAGGTGGTCATGGAAAAGGACAGGGAGGGGCCGGAAATAAAGGTTCTAAATTGGGGGAAGGCCGATTTTAATAGGATAAGGCAGGATCTGGCCAAAATGGACTGGGATCAGCTGCTTGTAGGAAAATCCGCATCGGAGCAATGGGAGTCTTTCAGAAGGGAGATTGAGACCACACAATGGCAACATGTTCCCGTAAAGGTCAAGGGTGGTTCCAAGAACTCCAGGGAACCTTGGATGTCAGGGGATATACGAGAATGGATTAGGAAAAAAAGGAGGGCTTTTGGCAGATACAAAAGGCTAAAGACGGAGGAAGCCCTAGAGGAGTACAAAAAGTGCAGGGGGATACTTAAAAAAGAAATTAGGAGATCAAGGAGGGGCCATGAAATAACACTGGCGAGCAAAATAAAGGAAAATCCTAAGATGTTTTATAAGTATATTAAGGGTAAGAGGATGACTAGGGAAAAAATAGGGCCCATTAGGGACAAAAATGGCAATCTGTGTGTGGAGCCGGCAGATGTAGGAGGGGTTCTAAATGAATTTTTTGCATCTGTTTTCACTATGGAGAAGGACGATGTAGACACAGAAATACGGCAGGGGGACTGTGATATACTCGAACATATTAACATCGAGTGGGAGGAGGTATTGGCGGTTTTAGCAGGCCTAAAAATGGATAAATCCCCAGGCCCGGACGAAATGCATCCCAGGCTACTGTGTGAGGCAAAGGAGGAGATTGCGGGGGCTCTGACACATATATTCAGAACCTCTCTGGCCACAGGGGATGTGCCAGAGGACTGGAGAACCGCTAATGTAGTACCATTATTCAAGGGGAGTAGGGAAAAACCGGGGAACTACAGGCCAGTGAGCCTAACGTCAGTGGTAGGAAAATTATTGGAAAAAATTCTGAAGGACAAAATTAGTCTCCACTTGGAGAAGCAAGGATTAACCAGGGATAGTCAACATGGCTTTGTCAAGGGAAGATCATGTCTGACTAATTTGATTGAATTTTTTGAGGGGGTGACTAGGCGTGTGGATGAGGGTAACGCAGTGGATGTGGTATACATGGATTTCAGTAAGGCCTTCGATAAAGTCCCGCACAGGAGACTGGTCAAGAAGGTACAAGCCCATGGAATCCAGGGTGCCTTGGCACTTTGGATACAAAACTGGCTTAGTGGCAGAAGGCAGAGGGTGATGGTCGAAGGTTGTTTTTGTGACTGGAAGCCTGTGGCCAGTGGGGTACCACAGGGATCGGTGCTGGGTCCCTTGCTGTTTGTGGTCTACATTAACGACTTGGATATGAATGTAAAAGGTATGATCAGTAAGTTCGCTGATGATACAAAAATTGGTAGGGTGGTAAATAGCGAGGAGGATAGCCTCAGTCTGCAGGACGATATAGATGGGTTGGTCAGATGGGCGGAACAGTGGCAAATGGAATTTAGCCCGGAAAAGTGCAAGGTGATGCACTTTGGAGGGACTAACAAGGCAAGGGAATACACAATGAAAGGGAGGACCCTAGGCAAGACAGTGGGCCAGAGGGATCTTGGTGTGCAAGTTCACAGATCCCTGAAGGCGGCGGAACAGGTAGATAAGGTGGTAAAGAAGGCATATGGGATACTTGCCTTTATTAGCCGAGGCATAGAATATAAGAGCAAGGAGGTTATGATGGAGCTGTATAAAACACTGGTTAGGCCACAGCTGGAGTACTGTGTGCAGTTCTGGTCGCCACACTACAGGAAGGATGTGATCGCTTTGGAGAGGGTGCAGAGGAGATTCACCAGGATGTTACCAGGGCTGGAGGGCTTCAGCTATGATGAGAGACTGGGAAGATTGGGTTTGTTTTCCTTGGAGCAGAGGAGGCTGAGGGGGGACATGATTGAGGTGTACAAAATTATGAGGGGCACAGATAGGAGCTTTTTCCCTTCGTTGAGGGTTCTATAACAAGGGGGCATAGATTCAAGGTAAAAGGCGGGAGGTTTAGAGGGGATTTGAGAAAGAACTTTTTCACCCAGAGGGTGGTTGGAGTCTGGAACTCACTGCCTGAAAGGGTTGTGCAGGCAGGAACCCTCACAACATTCAAGAAGCATTTGGATGAGCACTTGAAATGCCATAGCATACAAGGCTACGGACCAAATGCTGGAATATGGGATTAGATTCGACAGGGCTTGATGGCCGGCGCGGACACGATGGGCCGAAGGGCCTCTATCCGTGCTGTATGACTCTATGACTCCAAGGACTGCAGCGGTTCAAGAAGGCGGCTCACCACCACCTTCTCAAGGGCAATTAGGGATGGGCAATAAATGCTGGCCTTGCCAGCGACGCCCACATTCCATGAATGAATAAAAAAAAAACTGGACAAATATCCCAAGCAACAGATGGATACGTCCTTGTTCTTCAGCCATGGATTAACATAGAATTTACAGAACAGAACAGGCCATTCGCCAGTGTATGTGCTCCACACCAGCTCCTCCCACTCTATTTACTTGATCTCACCCTATCAACATATCCTTTTATTCCTTTCTCCCTCATGTACTTGTTTAGCTTCCCCCTTTTATCCCCAACTATGCTATTTGCCTCAACCACTCCAGGTGATAGCGAGTTCCACATTCTCACCACTCTCTGAGCAAAAAAGTTTCTCCTGAATTCCTTATTGGATTTGTTAGTGACTGTCTTATATTTATAGCCTCTGGTTTCGGATTCCCTCATAATTGGAAATATCTTCTCTACGTCTACCCTATTGAACCCCTTCATAATTTTAAAGACCTCTATCAGTCTTCTCTTTTCTAGAGAAAAGAGCAAAAGCCTGTTCAATTTTTCCTGATATTTGTACCATTTCAGTTCTGGTATTTGCGGGTGTAAAACCCGGAAGGGAAGTAGGCCAATCAATGCCTCTTCCAGGTTTCGCGCCTGGCAGCCAGCCTGATTGACAGGAGCTACACATCTGAGAGGGGGGCGGGGCGGGGGGGGGGGGGGCAAGAAAGAGAGAGAGAGAGAGAGAGACCGAGACCTCATCGGCCGTTGGGATAGAGATGGGGGAGGAAAAAGATCGGAAGGGAGACATGGGACATCGGGATCAAAGGAGAGACAATGGACATCGGGACCAGAGGGGGGCGGGGGTCCAGGCGGTATCGTTTTTAAGGCATGTTTATTAACTTTTTTTTACAATGGAAAATGTAATTTTATTTAATTTATTTTTCACTTCCCACCTGCTTTCACCAGGCGTGAATCGGAAGCCATGGGAAAGCTGCCAAGGTAACGTTAAAATCATTTTAAGTGTCCAATACACAAAACATTAAAGTACTTTAAGTACCTCAATGAGGTACATTACCCCTTTAATTGTCAGCCCACCGGATTTAAGTGGGGGCAGGATTTCCTAGTGGCCGATGTGTGCACGCATACAGATTTGCCTGAGTCTAATTCAAAAATGGGCGGGTTCCAGCCGGGATGTCTGCCCACTCCCAAAAACAGCGATTTTGATTGCCCCCCACCCCTGCCCTCAACCCACCTGTTTTTCCCTTTTAAAATCCTGCCCATTGCGTGTCTCAGAATTATCTCAAAGTGCATTGAGGTGGTTAAAATGATTAAGGGATTTGATAAGGTAGGTACAAAGAAACTATTTACTCTGTTCGGGGAATCCAAATCAAGGGGGCACAATCTTAAAATTAGAGCTAAGACATTCAGGAGTGAAATCAGGAAGCAGTTTTTCACACAGTGTCGTAGAAATCTGGAACTCTCTCCTCCAAACGGCTGAGGATGCTGGGGGTCAATTGGAGCTTTCAAGGCTGATATCGATAGATTTTTGTTGGGTAAGAGTATCAAGGGATATGGAGCAAAGGTGGGAAATGGAGTTGAGGTAGAGATCAGCCATGAAATAATTGAACGGTGGAGCAGGCTCGAGGGGCTGAATGGCCAACTCCTGTTCTTATGTTCATGTATCATGAATTACTTGGAGTACAGGGACCGCTGTATTGTGGGCAAATATGATAAGGTCACACAAAGACCAATGAAATTAAAGACTTAATCTGTGTTCAGTGATGTTGGTTGAAGGAGGAATGTGGCCCAGGATACATGGAAAACTCGCTGCTCTTCTTCAAGTAGCACCCTCATCTCTGAGTCTGAAGGTTGTAGGTTCAAGTCCCACTCTAGAGACTTGAGCACACAATCTGGGCTGACACTTGAGCGCAGTACTAAGGGAACGCTGCACTGTCAGAGATGCCGACTTTCAGATGAAAGAAAGAACAAACTTGCAATTATATAGTGCCTTTCATGATCTCAGGACATCCCGAAGCGTTTTACAGCCAATGGAGTACTTTTTGAAACATAGTCACAGTTATAATGCAGGAAATGCGGCAACCAATTTGTGCACAGCAAGATCCCACAAACAGCAATGAGATAATAACCAGATAATTTGTATTAATGATGTTGGTTGAGGGATAAATATTGGCCAGGACTCTGGGAGAACGCCCCTGCTCGTTTTTGAATAGTGCCGCAGGATCGTTTACGTCCACCTGAGAGGGCAGACGGATCCTTAGTTTAACGTCTCATCCAAAAGACAGCACCTCTGACAGTGCAGCACTCCCTCAGGAGTGCACTGGAGTATCAGCCTAGATTATGTGCTCAAGTCTCTGGAGTGAGACTTGAACCCATGACCTTCCGACTCAAGAGGCAAGAATGCTACCACAGGGCTACGGCTGAGAGACATGGTCAGACACTGTATAAATACAAGTCTTCCTGTTTTATTTTTAAAAAGAACAATTTGTTACGCGTGCTTCAAGAATGTAATGTGAAAGGTCAAACCTGTGCAGGTTGTTCTGCTTCCGGGTCTCGAGGTGTATCCTGGGTGGCAGCGACACTGGTAACTTCCCGCCGTGTTCACACAGCGCTGGGAGCAGCCGCCATTGTTCTCTGAACATTCATCCACATCTGAAAAGCAAAGGTCAGAGAACGCCAGGTCTGACATGTTCAATTTTGCTTTCTAAAAGCCAGAAGATGCCAATTAAAACACATCTTTCAACACTGAAAAACTATTGAACAAAGATTGAATGTAAAATCTAGGTGGACGCTCCAATTTATTGGCTCTGCACCTGTTTTTAATTCATTGCAATTTATTGCAAAGAAGGGAGAGAGAACAAGAGAGAGTGCAAGGGAGATAGGTGGGGGGGTCGGGGGGGGGGGTGGAGAGAGAGAGTGATATAGAGAGAAAGAATTAAAGCAGGACGAAGAGAGCACTAGAAAGGGGAGCGAGAAAGTGAGAAAGAGAGAATTAGAGAGCGTGCTAGAGGGGGAAGAGAGCAAGGGAGCATTAAAGGGGAGCTTGAAAGGGAGAGAACTAGAGGGGAGAGAGCATTAAAAAGAGAGAGCTAGAAAGGGGAGAGATTTTCTCCCAAAGGATTGAACACAGATTGCCTGACCAGAGACAATGGTGTAAGCAGAAACTATAATAGCTTTTGAAAAGGAAATAGATGAATATGAAAAATAAACATTTAAAAGGATACGGGGGAAGGGCCGAGTAATGAGACTGTGGATAGCTCTTTTGGAGAGCAGACACAGGTTCCGTGGGCCAAAGGGCCTCCATCTGTGCTGTAAGATTCTGTATTTCTACACAATATTAAAAACTTCCAAAGAACAAAAAATGGGGAGATTTTCTCATGGGAAGATTCAGTATTGGTTAATTTTTATTCTTCGACAAAAGAGACTCCCAGATCTTGGGGACTCATTCCAACAGACACAAATAAAAATCCTCCAAGGAAGACGTGGAAATGGGGAGATTTTACCCTGGGAAGATTCAGGCCCCGATATTAGCGGGGAGGTGGGATGGCAGTGGGGTGGCAATTGGGCACGTGGGTAACCCGCCCAATAAAATCTGTCCGTTCCCCACGCAATCGTGGGTAAATTGGAGCCACTTAATGTGGCTTCCGGGTTTGGCGCCCGAAACCTGCGCAGCGGGCGGACTGCGCACCCGCATCACAGGCTGTCAGCTGGAGGAGCTCTACTTAAAGGGGCAGTCCTCCAATGGCTGCTCCTGGTGCAAACACCCAAATTGAACAATGGAGCAGCCCAAGGGAAAGGCTGCTCCTAGATTCAGTGATGCCTCACTCCAGGTGCTACTGGGTGGGGTGAGGAGGAGGAGGGATGTGTTCTACCCAACGGACGGGAGGAAGTGCCCTGCCTCCGCCACCAAGAAGGCCTGGCTCGAGGTGCAGGAAGCGCTTCAATGACCTAACTAGGTCAGCCAAAGTGAGTACACTTATTGATTCTCCTACATTCCGTCTTCCACATCACCGCCCCCACCCCCCCAACTCCTTCTGCACTGCCAACACTACTCTATTACATCACTCCTCACACCCACTCAAAGCTCATCCTCAACCTACCTGCACTTACTCACCACTTCCTCATCTCCCCAGTACTCACCCCATCACTACCACTCAACCCAATCCTCATATAATGTCATGGCTCTGTCTCATACTCACCCTCTGATGCATCTCTTTCACGGTCAGCCGCACCCAAACCAATGCATTCAGCAGTTGGCCACGTCACCATCATTCACTCACGCGTCTCTACTTTCTCCACTTATAGAAACATACATAGAAACATAGGAGCAAGAGTAGGCCATTCGGCCCTTCGGGCCTGCTCCACCATTCAAAATGATCATGGCTGATCGTCTAACTCAGTACCCTGTTCCCGCTTTTTCCCCATATCCCTTGATCCCTTTAGCTTTAAGAAATATATCTGTCGCCTTCTTGAATACATCTAATGACTTGGCCTCCACTGCCTTCTGTGGTAGAGAATTCCACAGGTTCACCACCCTCTGAGTGAAGACATTTCTCCTCATCTCGGTTCTAAATGGCATACCCCGTATCCTGAGACTGTGACCCCTGGTTCTGGACACCCCAGCCATCAGGTACATCTTCCCTGCATCTAGTCTGTCTAGTCATGTTAGAATTTTATATGTTTCGATGAGATCACCTCTCATTCTTCTAAACTCTAGTGAATATAGGCCTAGTCGACCCAATCTCTCCTCACACGTCAGTCCTGCCATCCCAGGAATCAGTCTGGGAAACCTTCGTTGCACTCCCTCCATGGCAAGGACATCCTTCCTCAGATAAGGAGACCAAAACTGCACACAATACTCCAGATGTGGTCTCACCAAGGCCCTGTATAACTGCAGTAAGACATCCCTGCTCCTGTACTCAAATCCTCTTGCAATGAAGGCCAACATACCATTCGCCTTCCTAACTGCTTGCTGCACCTGAATGCTCACTTTCAGCGACTGGTGTACAAGGACACCCAGGTCTCGTTGCACCTCCCCTTTTCCCAATCTATCACCATTCAGATAATAATCTGCCTTTCTGTTTTTACAACCAAAGTGGATAACCTCACATTTATCCACGTTATACTGCATCTGCCATGTTCTTGCCCACTCACCCAACTTGTCTAAATCACATTGGAGCCTCTTTGCATCCTCCTCACAACTCACATTCCACCCCAGCTTTGTGTCGTCTGCAAACTTGGAAATGTTACATTCAGTTCCCTCATCCAAATCATTGATATATATTGTGAATAGCTGGGGCCCAAGCACTGATCCCTGCGGTACCCCACTAGTCACTGCCTGCCACCCAGAAAAAGACCCGTTTATTCCTACTCTCTGTTTCCTGTCTGTCAACCAATTCTCAATCCATGCCAGTATATTCCCCCCAATCCCATGTGCTTTAATTTTGCACACTACCCTCTTGTGTGGGACCTTATCAAAAGCCTTGTGAAAATCCAAATACACCACATCCACTGGTTCTCCCCTATCTATTCTACTAGTTACATCCTCAAAAAACTCCAGTAGATTTGTTAAGCATGATTTCCCTTTCATAAACCCATGCTGACTTTGACCAATCCCGTTAATGCCTTGCAAGTGTTCAGTTATCACATCTTTTATAATAGAATCTAGCATTTTCCCCACTACTGATGTTAGGCTAACTGGTCTGTAATTCCCTGTTTTTTCTCTCCCTCCTTTTTAAAATAGTGGGGTTACATTTGCCACCCTCCAGAGTCTATAGAATTTTGGAAGATGATCACCAATGCATCCACTATTTCCAGGGCCACTTCCTTTAGTACTCTGGGATGTAGATTATCAGGCCCTGGGGATTTGTCAGCCTTTAGCCCCATTAATTTCCCCAGCACTATTTTTTTTTACTAATACTGGTTTCCTTCAGTTCATCCCTCTTTCTAGACCCTTGGTTCCCTAACATTTCTGGGAGATTATTTGTGTCCTCCTTTGTGAAGACAGAACCAAAATATGTGTTTAATTGTTCTGCCATTTCTTTGTTCCCCATTATAATTTCCCCCATTTCTGACTGTAAGGGACCTACATTTGTCTTCACTAATCTTTTTCTCTTGACATATTTATAGAAGCTTTTAGAGTCCGTTTTTATGTTCCCTGCTAGTTTACTCTCATACTCTATTTTTACCCTCTTAATCAATCTCTTTGTCCTCCTTTGCTGAATTCTGAACTGCTCCCAATCCTCAGGCTTACTGCTTTTTCTGGCAATTTTATATGCGTCCTCTTTGAATCTAATACTGTCCCTAATTTCTTTTGTAAGCCACGGTTGAGTCACCTTTCCTGTTTTATTTTTGCACCAGACATGAATGAATAATTGTTGTAATTTCTGCACACGTTCTTTAAGTATTAGCCATTGCCTATCCACCATCATCCCTTTTAGTAAAGTTCCCCAATCTATCATAGCTAACTCACATCTCATACTTTTATAATTTCCTTTATTTAAATTTAGGACCCGAGTTTCGGATTCAACTACTTCACTCTCCATCTTAATGAGGAATTTTATCATGTTATGGTTGCTCTTCCCTTAGGGACCCTGCACAACAAGATTGTTAATTAGTCCTTTCTCATTGCACAACACCCAGTCTAGGATCGCCTGTTCTCTAGTTGGTTCCTCAACGTATTGGTCGAGAAAACCATCAAGTTTACACTCCAGGAATTCCTCCCCCACAGTATTATTGCTAATTTGGTTTGACCACTCTATATGTAAATTAAAGTCACCCATGATTATAGTTGGACACTTCTTGCATGCGTCTCTAATTTTCTGTTTAAGGCCCTCCCCTACATCTCCACCACTGTTTGGGGGCCTATAGACAACCCCCACCAACATTTTCTGCCCCTTGGTGTTTCTTAGCTCCACCCATACAGATTCCACATCGTGATTTTCTGAGCCAATATCCTTCCTCACTATTGCATTGATTTCCTCCTTTACTAATAATGCTACCCCACCTCCTTTCCATTTTTGCCTGTCCTTCCTAAATATTGAATACCCCTGGATGTTCAGTTCCCATCCTTGGTCACCCTGCAGCCATGTCTCTGTAATCGCAACTATATCATAACCGTTAATATCTATCTGCGCTGTTAATTCATCTACCTTATTGCGAATGCTCCGCGCATTAAGACACAATGCCTTTAGACTTGTCTTTTTAAGATTGCTCGTCATCTTAGTTTCATTTTGCACTATGGCCCTATTTGTTTTTCGCCCTTGTTTTCTCTGCCTTCCACTATTGCTTCTTCCCTTTCTGCCTTTTGTTTCTTTCCTTGTTTCCCCCCTCCTCTGTCTCCCCGCTCAGGTTCCCATCCCCCTGCCATTCTAGTTTAAACCTTCCCCAACAGCACTAGCAAACATCCCCGCGAGGATATCGGTCCCGGTCCTGCTCGGGTGTAGTCTGTCCCACATGTACAGGTCCCACCTTCCCCAGAACCAGTCCCAATATCCCAGGAATCAAAATCCCTCCCTCCTACACCATCCCTGCAGCCACGCATTCATCTGGTCTATTCTCCTGTTCCTGTACTCACTAGCACGTGGCACTGGTAGTAATCCTGAGATCACTACCTTTGAGGTCCTGCTTTTTAATTTATCTCCTAACTCCTTAAATTCACCTTGCAGGACGTCATCCCTTTTTTTAAACCTATGTCGTTGGTACCGATATGGACCACGACTACTGGCTGTTCACCCTCCCCCTCCAGAATGCCCTGCAGCCGCTCCGTGACATCCTTGACCCTAGCACCAGGGAGGCAACATACCATCCTGGAGACACGTTTGTGGCCACAGAAACGCCTATCTGTTCCCCTTACAATTGAATCCCCTATCAATATAGCCCTGCCACTCTTATTCCTCCCCTCCTGTGCAGCAGAGCCACCCGTGGTGCTACGAACTTGGCTCTTGCTGCTTTCCCCTGATAAGCCATCTCCCCCAACAGTATCCAAAGCGGTATATCTGTTTGAGAGGGAGATGGCCCCAGGGGACTCCTGCTCTACCTGCCTCGTCCTTTTACTCTGCCTGGCGATCACCCATTTCCTTTCTGCCTGTGTAATCTTTACCTGCGGTGTGACCAACTCACTGAACGTGCTAACCACGATAGTCTCAGCATCGCGGATACTCCACAGTGAGTCCACCCGCAGCTCCAGCTCCGAAATGCGGTTAGCCAGTAGCTGCAGCTGGACACACTTCCTGCACACATGGTTGCCAGGGACACCGGTAGTGTCCATGACTTCCCACATAGTGCAGGAGGAGCATATCTCGGGTGCGAGCTCTGCTGCCACGACTTGCCTTAGATTTACACTGCGTTCACCTCTCGGACTCTCTTCCCCCTCTCGGACTCTCCTTTTACACTGCGCTCACTTCTCGGGCTCTCCTTTTACACTGCGCTCACCTCTCGGGCTCTCCTTTTACACTGCGCTCACCTCTCGGGCTCTCCTTTTACACTGCGCTCATCTCTCGGACTCTCCTTTTACACTGCGCTCACCTCTCGGACTCTCCTTTTACACTGCGCTCACCTCTCGGACTCTCCTTTTACACCGCGCTCACCTCTCGGGCTCTCCTTTTACACCGCGCTCACCTCTCGGACTCTCCTCCCGCTCTCGGACTCTCCTTTTACACTGCGCTCACCTCTCAGACTCTCCTTTTACACTGCGCTCATCTCTCAGACTCTCCTTTTACACTGCGCTCATCTCTCAGACTCTCCTTTTACACTGCGCTCATCTCTCGGACTCTCCTTTTACACTGCGCTCACCTCTCGGACTCTCCTTTTATACTGCGCTCACCTCTCGGGCTCTCCTTTTACACTGCGCTCACCTCTCGGACTCTCCTTTTACACTGCGCTCACCTCTTGGGCTCTCCTTTTACACTGCGCTCACCTCTTGGGCTCTCCTCTTGCACTGCGCTCACCTCTCGGGCTCTCCTTTTACACTGCGCTCACCTCTCGGACTCTCCTTTTACACTGCGCTCATTTCTCGGACTCTCCTTTTACACCGCGCTCACCTCTCGGACTCTCCTTTTACACTGCGCTCATCTCTCGGGCTCTCCTTTTACACTGCGCTCATCTCTCGGACTCTCCTTTTACACTGCGCTCACCTCTCGGACTCTCCTTTTACACTGCGCTCATCTCTCGGGCTCTCCTTTTGCACTGCGTTCACCTCTCGGGCTCTCCTCCCTCTCTCGGACTCTCCTTTTACATTGCAATCACCTCTCGGACTCTCCTTTTACACTGCGCTCACCTCTCGGGCTCTCCTCTTGCACTGCGCTCACCTCTTGGGCTCACCTCCCGCTCTCGGACTCTCCGTTTACACTGCGCTCACCTCTCGGACTCTCCTTTTACACTGCGCTCACCTCTCGGGCTCTCCTCTTGCACTGCGCTCACCTCTTGGGCTCACCTCCCGCTCTCGGACTCTCCGTTTACACTGCGCTCACCTCTCGGACTCTCCTTTTACACTGCGCTCACCTCTCGGGCTCTCCTCTTGCACTGCGCTCACCTCTTGGGCTCACCTCCCGCTCTCGGACTCTCCGTTTACACTGCGCTCACCTCTCGGACTCTCCTTTTACACTGCGCTCACCTCTCGGGCTCTCCTCTTGCACTGCGCTCACCTCTCGGACTCTCCTCCCGCTCTCGGACTCTCCTTTTACACTGCGCTCACCTCTCGGGCTCTCCTCTTGCACTGCGCTCACCTCTCGGGCTCACCTCCCGCTCTCGGACTCTCCTTTTATAGAAGAGAGCCCAGAATGCACGGGAGAGGGCGAGGACCGGAGGGGGGCCACAACAGATAGTCGTGTTCACGGACGTGGAGCAGGAGGAGCTGGAGCTGAGCTGCAACCTCAAATGCCTGTCCACTGGGGACGCCGAGACTGACACCCGACAAATGGCTGGTGACAGAACTTTAACATTCAGCACACACAATATCAATTGATGTTAACATGCCTTGCAGGCTTCAGTAACTCAACATCTGTCATCATGCTTAATATTGCCTTCTGTTCTCTCACAGGGCCTTCAGCGACCGCTGTGACGGCAGAGGGCGATTCCTCAGAGGACCTGCCAGCCCCTGAGAGTCCACTGTCACATCTGAGTGAGCCATCCACCAGCGCAGGTACACACACCTCAGTGGGTCCGCATCCGCAGTTAGTTGGGGTCGCACATGGTGAGTTACCACACACGTGAGCACGAGCAGACACTGGTGGCAGGGGCAGCTGTGGAGAGTCCGTGTCAGTAGGAGCACTCTTCTCCAGGCTCTGCTCAGCTGGACACAGATGCTGAACCCTGGGGGCCATCCTTTAAAAGGAGAATGATCGAGGGGGAGCAGCACATTTGCGAGGTGCTGGAACAGGTGCCACGCCCACTCTCCACAATCGTGCAGAGGATGGAGGAGTCCAACTCCTGCATGAGTGGAATGATGGCACAGGTACAGGAGGGCATCTCTGAGATACTGTCACAGGGACGTGAGGGCATCTCTGAGATAGTGTTGCGGGAAAGTGCAGGAAAGTCTGCGATGGAGAGAAGGCTAGCCTCCATGGAGCTTCAAGCACAGCTCACAAATGAGTCCATTCGGGCCCTGACAACGGCCGTTCGGACTCAGGGTGAACAACATTCTGCAGCCTTAAACAGGCAGGCAGATACTCTAGCACAGGCCTTACAAGGCATCACACATGTCCTCCAAACTGTCATCTAGCAGAGTGGTAGGAGTGGTGTGGGCCTGGCCCAGGGGAGGGATGATGGCGAAAGGGGACATGGAAGTGGGGACGCCACTCAAAGTGCCCCCACATCTCACCCATTGCCCCCCTCTCAACCAGTACCCACAATGCTGCCTCCTCTCCAGGTGGCCGAGTCTGCCCCTGCACAGGTGCAGGTGGAGCAGTCTTTGGAGGGGCCCTCACGGGCACCGAAACCCAGAGGGCATAGGCCCAAAGCATCTAATGGGTCAGGACATGAACAAGAGCAACCTGCCACTACCTCTGCTGCAGCCACAGGGGATGCAACACGTAGAAGTAATCGGAAGCGAAAGGCAAAGGTTTTGTAAGCACAAATGGGGTGCATAAGGGTGTTTGATGGTTGGTCATGTTTTTTATTTATATTTGCTTTTTGTTAAACACACACTAAATATTATGATTGTCACCGCTACTGCCACATCTTGGCCATTCTTGACTGGCTTCTGTAATAAGGCCCTTTCACGAGGTTCACCATGAACGCCCACACTTGATGCCACCCATTGGGTCACTCTACAGTGGGTGTATGTGTAATTGCAGGACTGTTTTGTGCAGGGAGGGGGAGGGGTGCTTGTGTGGCCGCTGCTCGATCCAGGTGCTGAGGACTGGACTCTTCACACTATCTGATGTTAGGAGAACCGTCACATATCAGTGACTCCCTGGCCTCATGAGCACACAGGTGAGCTGCTGTCCTGCCCATGGTTTGGTCCGCCTCCGCCTCTGCCACTGCCTCCTCCTCCTCCTCCTCCTCCTTCTCCTCAATGTGGGAGGCAGATGTGGATGGGGCCTCCTCAAGCAGCACCCCTCTCTGTTGTGCCATGTTGTGCAGGGCTCAACACACGACTATAATGCGTCCCACTCTGTCTGGTGCGTATTGAAGTGCTCCCCCAGAATGATCAAGGCACCTGAAACGCATCTTGAGCAGCTCTACAGCATGCTCAATTGTAGACCTGGTAGCGATGTCGTTATCATTATATCGACGCTGTTGCTCAGTGGTGGGGTTTCTCAGAGGTGTCATGAGCCACGTGTGCAGGGGGTATCCTTGTCCCCCAGGAGCCAACCCTTACGGGTGTTCAGTGTGTGGAAGAGGGGCGGGATGTTGGATTCCTGGAGGATGAAGGAATCGTGGCAGCTGCCAGGGTATCTGGCGCACACGTGAAGGAATCTCTTGCGGTGGTCACAAATGAGTTGAGTGTTGATAAAGTGATAGCTCTTGCTGTTGATGAACAGGAAGGGCTATGTGGAGGTGCTCGTATTGCTATATGGGTGCAATCGATTACACCCTGCACCCGTGGGAAGCCAGCCACAGTGTGGAATCCCACTGCCCTCTCTGTCTGGCTGAGGTCATCCACAGGGAAGTTGACATAGTGCGAGGCCCTGCGAAACAACCCATCGGTCACCTGCCTTATGCACTTGTGTGCAGACGACTGAGAGACCCCGGCGATGTCCTCGATGGCACCCTGGAATGATCCAGAGGCGAAGAAGTTGAGGGCAGTGGTGACTTTGACAGCGACAGGTAAGGAGATGCTGCTCGGTCCAGCCGGGAGCAGCTCGACATGAAGGAGGCTGCAGAAGTCCGCGACTACCTGGCAACTGACTCCGAGCCTCCGTATGTACTGCTCCTCAGAGAGGTCCAGGAAGCTGAGCCTCAGTCTGTAGACCCTGTTGCGAGGGTAGTTACTCCTGTGACGTCGCTCTCTCTGTTTTTGCCCTCTGTGCTGTTGTGCAGGTGCCTGAGGCGCAGCACTGTGTTGTGGAGCTCCACGTGGCGGAGGTGGACGCTGTGCCTGGCGAGGTTGGTGATGTTGCTCGTCCTCGCATGAAGTGATGAATGTAGCCATGGCGCCCCCCCATCCTGACAGTGTGAGTTTGAGGGGGTGTACAAAGTAGGTAAATGTGTTTGCACAGCAGAGTTTTAGGTGGAAAGTAAGAATTTTGAGTGAAAACACAAAGATCTTGCAGCCCAAACTTTGTCTGAAGTGACAGAGTGCCCTGTTGCAATAAATGAGGTTTTCTCCCCACCTGTCAAATAATCCTTTGCATCTCCCACTGGCTGCTGGCTGAAACACGTCTGCTCCAACAGGGAGTGTTTCCCACAGCACGGGAAACTCGCTGAGGATTCTTCATCCCTGCCAAAATGTCTACTCAATGAGGTCTCTCAAGTACTTTTACTATGTGCAAGAGTATGTGAATCATCATCCCGCTGGCTTTAATTGCCGGTGGGACTCCCGCATTTGGGAGGCGCAATGGCACACGAACGCGTCACTGGGGAACCCGGAAGTCAGTGGGTTCGAGCCGGGCTCCGAACCCGCTCCGGATTTCTACAATTTTAGGAGCCCCCAGCCCCCAACGACCCGTTCCGCCATCCGAAAATCGGGGCCTCAGTGTCAGTTACCTGTACAAGTCCTTCCATCTCCAGTATATCCAGCCCTACACACACATTGGAAAGAGCCGGGGCTGTTGAAACAGGAGGCCGAGCTGTGACAGTCGTGGCTTCCACTTTGACATTCATTCACATCTGGAATTTAGAAGAAAGGAAGAGTTCATTGGAGGGTCCCCAGATTTCTGAATGTTAAACTCCCTTCTGCTACACGCCCAGAATTAGGCTCGAACCACATGACTCTTGTAAAAGATGAATTCAGCTCCTCTGTTGGTTCAGTGGGTAAAGGCCCGTGTGGTGTAACACCAAGACTCACAGCCCAGGGAGGTCCCTGTTTCGATTCCTGGTCTGTACTGAGTTTGCTGAGCTCAGTTAGGGAGCAGTTGGGTGTTGGAACTGGTCTCAGCTCTCCTGGGCTAGGAGGGAAAATCATTGATAGTCCCCACTCCTGATTGGTGCCCACTGATTCCTGCCAGACTGTGTGTGTGTGTAAACATTGAGTGAGGGCAGGATTAAGCTCAATTGTGATGTCCCACCTGGACTCTCTACGATGCGACTTGAAGAATGGGATAGGTGTCTGTGTAACTGAACCCCAGTTAGTGACATCAGGACAGAAGTGGAGAAAGTGACTCGTCTTCATGTGTGATCCTTGGTAGTGAATGTAAATAGGATATTTGACTGAAGGGGCTTCATAGTGAGTTGTTAAGGTTTTCAGTGAACTTTCATCACCAGCAAAGCAGACTTCAGAACTCACACCCTGACCCCACCTATGCCCCACAAGGCCCAGCCCTATATGGAAGCAGTAATTTCAGTTCATTGCCCAAAGGGTTAAATGATTCCCATCACACACCTGTGCAGACAGATCCATTCCAGGTGTAGCCAGTCACACAGGTGCATCTGAAGCTTCCGTCCTGCTGGGTACAGGAGCCATTGGGTCCACACGGATTGTTGAGACACACGTCACTAACTGAAGACACAAAATGAATGGGGGCGGTTTAGAAGAAATTACAACGTAGCTGAACAGAATCTCACAAAAGTTCGATTAGCTCTACAGACCCATGAGGGATACTGAGTATTGGAATCAGTCAAATCATTATTCTATTTACTCTCTATTCGGACATTAACTTCCAATTGTCGAGAGGCCATCCTTTTCTCTCTCCACATATTTCATCACCGATCTTCTCCCTTGAGTTAGCTGCTCTCAGGTAGGGAGGCAGTAGGGGGAAGGACAGTTGACTTCAGCAACTTGAGTTCAGGGGTGGTGGGGGTGACAATCAGACAGGGTACCAACTCCAGACACAGTGACCCCCCTACTGGAAATTGCAGGTGTTTGGATATTGTGAGGACAGGATTGGGCTCGGTTGTAATGCCCCCCATGATTCAATAACACGGTGACACTCACAGTCTCACAAGGAGAACGGCGACTTGGATGAGGTACCAGGGGCCTGGAACTATAACTGAGTAAGAGTGAGCAGCTTCCAGATGGAGCACGGGTAGAAAATGGAAATGGGAAGGTGCAGATTTTCAACCACGGTAGGTATTAGATCCTGGTCAAGGACATCAGAAGTTTACTGCCCATCACTAAAGACTCAGATAAACTTTCTCAAGACCTTAACTTGCATGGGACAAGCATAGCTTTTTCTGTGTGAATGTTATATTTTTCATTCTGTATCCAGCAGCAGGTTTCGAGGGAGGAAGATATTTCAGGGTCAGGACCAATCCCCTCAATGTGCTTTAATTAAAAATAAATTATTTCCTCCCTAGTGGCCCAGCTTGTTAGTCATTGAGTAACTCGTTAATAGTTGGGCATGTTTCTATACAGACCGGGAAGGTCGCAGGTTCGATCCCAGTACCCAGATATTGGTGGAATCATCACAACAGATAGAAAATAAAACACTTCTGAGGATTAAAGATGGAAATGGGGAGAGTTTCCCCTGGGAAGATTCAGTGTCAGTTACCTGTACAAGTCCTTCCATCTCCAGTAAATCCAGCCCCACACACACATTGGAAAGAGCCGGGGCTGTTGAAACAGGAGGCCGAGCTGTGACAGTCGTGGCTTCCACTTTGACATTCATTCACATCTGGAGTTTAGAAGAAAGGAAGAGTTCATTGGAGGGTCCCCAGATTTGCGAATGTTAAACTTTCTACTGCTACACGCCCAGATTTAGGCTCGACCCTTGTAGCAGAAACAAATTCATGGACGGTTCCTCACTCGAAAATCCCTGGGCTTCACTAAGACGTTATCAAAGATAGGCGAGAAAATTCCAACAATGAGAAAACAAACATGATTGATTTGCTACTGTGGCAGCTGTTCGGCCAGATACTGAACACCTGGCGTTCTCAACACTACAGTTCCAGATGTGTGGGATCTCCCAATCTCCTGTGCAAATATGTTATCAGGCCTGATTTTCTGCATTACTTTATTCACCATGGGATTCCCTTTTCAACAGAGTACATTTCAAAACAAACAACATTTCTGCGTTTGGACAGCCCCCAGACATGTTAACATTGAAAATAAATAATTCACAATTATTCAGATAATGAAGCATTCCATGACCGTACGCAGCAAGACCTGGACAACATCCAGGCTTGGGTTGATAAGTGGCAAGTAACATTTGGGCCACAAAAGTGCCAGGCAATGACCATCTCCAACAAGAGAGAGTCTAACCACAACCCCTTGACATTCAACGGCATTACTGTCGCCAAGTCCCCCAACATTAAAACATCCTGGTGGTCGCCATTGACCAGAACTTCAACTGAACAAGCCTCATAAATGCCGTGGCTACTAGAGCAGGTCAGAGGCTGGGTAATCTGCGGTGAGTGACTCACCTCCTGACTCCCCAAAGCTTCTCCCCCACCCACAAGGCACAAGTCAGGAATGTGATGGAATACTCTCCACTTGCCTAGAAGGGTGCAGCTGAAACAACACAAGAAGCTCGACACCATCCAGGACAAAGCAGTCCCCTTGATCGGCAGCACATCCACCACCCTAAACATCCACACCCTCCACCACCGGCTCTGTGGCTGCAGTGTGTAGTATCCACACCCTCTACCACCGGCGCACCGTGGCTGCAGTGTGTACTATCCACTGTTGGCTAGGGGCTGCAGAAAGTAACCTGAGATGTCAGCTGCTGATACACACAGGCAGGAACAACTTTTGAACTGAAGTGACCTGAGTTCAGTCGCTGGCCTGAGCTGGCTGGAATCGGTTTGAATTAGCTAAGTTTTGTGAAAGACAAAGGAGATGTGATAAGAAACAAGTCCTTATTTAAAAAAGGAGTAATGAGGTAATGCTACCTAAGTCCTTGGGACAGAGCCAATGAGGAGAAGACACATGGTAACCGAGAAAGCCTAAACCAACGAAAGAGAGAGACAGCACAGCTTGAAGAGATAAGATTCGGAATAAGAATGGAGGATCTGGGGCATGGAGCCAGAGCGAAGACTCTGGAAACCAACCATCGCGGAAGTGGAAGACCCTACGTCAGGGAAGTAGAGACGACGTCGAAAGAGAGAGAGAACGGAACGCCTGGCCAGCGTCAGCTCTCCTTTTTGGGTATTATCCTTTATATTCTGTGACCACTCGGAGTGTCAGAGAAACCTAGTGGGTGTGCGTTTAGATCTTAGTTTGGGTATAAAACTGTATAACCTGGTGTAAACTGCATGTCTATATCTAACCAGACGTATAAGCTATATGTATATGATCTAATGGTGTGAATAAAGTGAATTGAGAGTTAAGAGAGAATTGACTCTTCTCCTCTTTGTACTAAGCCAGTAATCGTAACCGGTGACCTCCGGTCAACACCACACTCTCCACCACCGGCGCACCATGACTGCAGTGTGTACTATTCACACTCTCCACCACCGGCGCACCATGACTGCAGTGTGTACTATCCACACTCTCCACCACCGGCGCACCATGACTGCAGTGTGTACTATCCACACTCTCCACCACCGGCGCACCGTGGCTGCAGTGTGTACTATCCACACTCTCCACCACCGGCGCACCATGACTGCAGTGTGTACTATCCACACCCTCCACCACCGGCGCACCATGACTGCAGTATGTACTATCCACACTCTCCACCACCGGCGCACCGTGGCTCCAGTGTGTACTATCCACACTCTCCACCACCGGCGCACCGTGGCTGCAGTGTGTACTATCCACACCCTCCACCACCGGCGCACCGTGGCTGCAGTGTGTACTATCCACACTCTCCACCACCGGCGCACCGTGGCTGCAGTGTGTACTATGCACACTCTCCACCACCGGCGCACCGTGGCTCCAGTGTGTACTATCCACACTCTCCACCACCGGCGCACCATGACTGCAGTGTGTACTATCCACACTCTCCACCACCGGCGCACCGTGGCTCCAGTGTGTACTATCCACACTCTCCACCACCGGCGCACCGTGGCTGTAGTGTGTACTATCCACACCCTCCACCACCGGCGCACCGTGGCTGCAGTGTGTACTATCCACACTCTCCACCACCGGCGCACCATGGCTGCAGTGTGTACTATGCACACTCTCCACCACCGGCGCACCGTGGCTCCAGTGTGTACTATCCACACTCTCCACCACCGGCGCACCATGACTGCAGTGTGTACTATCTGCACTCTCCACCACCGGCGCACCGTGGCTGCAGTGTGTACTATCCACACTCTCCACCACCGGCGCACCGTGGCTGCAGTGTGTACTATGCACACTCTCCACCACCGGCGCACCGTGGCTCCAGTGTGTACTATCCACACTCTCCACCACCGGCGCACCATGACTGCAGTGTGTACTATCTGCACTCTCCACCACCGGCGCACCATGACTGCAGTGTGTACTATCTGCACTCTCCACCACCGGCGCACCATGACTGCAGTGTGTACTATCTGCACTCTCCACCACCGGCGCACCGTGGCTGCAGTGTGTACTATCCACACTCTCCACCACCGGCGCACCGTGGCTGCAGTGTGTACTATCCACACTCTCCACCACCGGCGCACCGTGACTGCAGTGTGTACTATCCACACTCTCCACCACCGGCGCACCGTGGCTGCAGTGTGTACTATCCACACTCTCCACCACCGGCGCACCATGACTGCAGTGTGTACTATCCACACCCTCCACCACCGGCGCACCGTGACTGCAGTGTGTACTATCCACACCCTCCACCACCGGCGCACCGTGACTGCAGTGTGTACTATCCACACCCTCCACCACCGGCGCACCGTGACTGCAGTGTGTACTATCCACACTCTCCACCACCGGCGCACCGTGACTGCAGTGTGTACTATCCACACTCTCCACCACCGGCGCACCGTGGCTGCAGTGTGTACTATCTGCATCCTCCACTATCTACAGCAACTTGCCAAGAACTTCTTCAACAGCACCTCACAAACCCCCAACCTCCCCCACACAGAAGAACAGGAGCAGCAAGTGCGTGGGAATACCATCCCCTCCAAGTTCCCCACCATCCTGACTTGGATATATATCGCTGTTCCTTCATCGTCGCTGGGTCATAATTCTGGAACGCCTGACTTAAGAGCATTGTGAGAGCATCTTCATCACATGGACTGCAGCGGTCCGAGAAAGCGGCTCACCCGCCAACCTCTCAAGGAGTAACTAGAGATTGGCAACACATGCTACCTTGTCACCGGCACCCACATCCCAAGAACGAATTTTTAAAAAATAAGATCCCCTCCCCGTGGCCCAGTTAGTTCTGATTGACTCAATCAGACCAGGGCAGACCCAGGTTCAATTGTTCTTGACTGAAACAAACTTCCAGATATTGGGATGCCTCACAATAGAAAGAAAATAAACAGCTTTTGTGGAACAAAAATGGAAATTGGGAGATTTTCCCCGAGCAGGTTCCATGTCAGTTACCTGTACAATTCCTTCCATCTCCAGTATATCCAGCCCCACACACACATTGGAAAGAGCCGGGGCTGTTGAAACAGGAGGCCGAGCTGTGACAGTCGTGGCTTCCACTTTGACATTCATTCACATCTGGAGTTTAGAAGAAAGGAAGAGTTCATTGGAGGGTCCTCAACCTTGTGAATGTTAAACTTTCAACTACTACATGCCCAGATTTTATTGCATCCCACTCCATGCAGTGATACAGTTTAACGGGTAACAGACAGGCCCCAACTCCCCTGAAATTGATGATGCTTCATCTGTGATCTTTGACAGTGAAGGGAAATAGGCTATTTGATTGTGAGGGGCCTCATAGTTGGTTGTTCAGGTTTTCAATGACTTCTCATCATCAGGAAAGCAATCCCTGGAATTCCACGCCCTGGTCCCACCCTTGCCCCGCTGGTTTGGAGCTTGACAATAGGCCCAGCCCTATATGGAAGCAGTAATTTCAGTTCATTGCCCAAAGGGTTAAATGATTCCCATCACACACCTGTGCAGACAGATCCATTCCAGGTGTAGCCCGTCACACAGGTGCATCTGAAGCTTCCGTCCTGCTGGGTACAGGAGCCATTGGGTCCACACGGATTGTTGAGACACACGTCACTAACTGAAGACACAAAATGAATGGGGGCGGTTTAGAAGAAATCACAACGCAGCTGAATAGAATCCCATAAACGTGTGATTGGCCCGACAGACCCATGAGGATACAGAGTATTGAATTAGCTCTCCAATTGTTGAGAAGCCGTCCTATTATCTCCACATATTTCATCACCAATCTCGCTGGGACCAGCTGGATTGCTCTTGCATAGAGCCGGCGCACACTCGATGGGCCGAATTACCTTCTTCCGTGCTGTAACCTTTCTATGATTCTATGATTGTCCCCTTCTCACCTGAGTCAGCTGCTCTCAAGTAGGGTGGCAGTGGAGGGAGGGACTTCAGCGACTCAAGATGAGGGAGGGGGACAATCAGACAGGATGGCAACTCCCAATACAGTGACACCCTACTGGAAATTTCAGGTGTTTGGATATTGTAAGGACAGGATTGGGTTCGGCTGTAATGTCCCCCATAATTCAATAACTTGGTGACACTCACAGTCTCACATGAAGAACGGCGACTTGGATGAGTTACCGGGGCCTGGACGTACAAATGAATAAGAGTGAGCAGTGTCCGGATGGGAATATGGAAAGAGATTGGGAATAGGAAGGGGCAGATTTTCAACCACAGCAGATATTAGATCATGGTCATAGACATCAGGCAGTTTACTGCCTATTATTAAAAACTAAGCTAAATATTCTCAAGACCTTCACTTGCATGGGATTAGCAAAGCTCCTTCCGTATCAATATGTTAAATTTCATATTTCTTTATTTAACAACTTGCATTTATATGCCGTCTTTAATGAAGTAAAACCTCCCAAAGAGCTTCACAGCAGCGATAATCAAACAAAATTTGACACCGAGCCACATAAGCAGATATGAGGACAGGTGACCAAAAGCTTAGTCTAAGACGAGAGGTGGAGAGGTTTAGGGAGGAAATTCCGGAGCTTAGGGCCTAGGCAGCTGAAGGCATGGCCGCCAATGGTGGAGCAATGAAAATCGGGGATGCGCAAGAGGCCAGAATTGGAGGAGGGCAGTGATCTCAGAGGATTTGTAGGCCTGGAGGAGGTTACAGAAATAGGGAGGGGAGAGGACATAGGAGGATTTGAACACGAGAAAGAGAATTTTAAAATCGAGGCATTGCCAGAGCTGGAGCCAACGTACGTCAGCGAGCACTGGGGGGATGGAAGAGCGGGATTTGGTGCGAGTTATAATACAGGGAGCAGAATTTTGGATGACCTCGAGTTTACGGAGGGTGGAAGGCGGGAGGCCGGCCAGGAGAGCATTGGAATAGTCGAGTCTAGAGGTAACAAAGGCATCGATGAGGGTTTCAGCAGCAGATGAGCTGAGTCATGGGTGGAGACGGGCAATGTAATGGAAGTAGAAGTAGGCGATCTTGGTGATGGAGAGGATATGGGGTCACAAGCTCATATCAGGGTCAAATAAGATGCCAGTGTTGCAAATGGTCTGGTTCAGCCTCAGACAGTGGCCAGAGAGGGGGGATGGAGTTGGTGGTTAGGGAACATAGTTTGTGGTGGGGACCTAAGACAATGCCTTTGGTCTTCCCAATATTTCATGGAGGAAATTTCTGCTCATCCAACACTGGATGTCGCACGTGCAGCATGACAAAATAGAGGCAGTGTAGGGGTCGAGAGAAGTGGTGACGATGTAGAGTTGGGTGTCTTCAGCAAGGGTTCCATTTTGTATCCAACAGCAGGTTGAGGCAGGAAGATATTCCCGGATCAGGACCAGTCCCCTCAACGTGCTTTAATTAAAAATAAAGGATTCCCTCCCCAGTGGCCCAGCTGGTTGGACATTGAGTAACTTACTAATAGTTGGGCATGTTTGTACACCGATCAGAAAGGTCCCAAGATCGATCCCATTACCCAGATATTGGGGATTCATCACAACAGGTAGAAAATAAAACACTTCTAAGGACTAAAGATGGAAATGGGGAGATTTTCCCCTGGGAAGATTCAGTGTCAGTTACCTGTACAAGTCTTTCCATCTCCAGTAAATCCAGCCCTACACACACATTGGAAAGAGCCGGGGCTGTTGAAACAGGAGGCCGAGCTGTGACAGTCGTGATTTCCACTTTGACATTCATTCACATCTGGAGTTAAGAAGAAAGGAAGAGTTCATTGGAGGGTCCCCAGATTTGCGAATGTTAAACTTTCTACTGCTACACACCCAGATTTAGGCTCGAACCACATGACTCTTGTAAAAGATGAGTTTATCTCCTCTGTTGGTTCAGTGAGTAAACAGTGAGTGTAACACCGAGCCTCACAGCCCAGGGCGGTCCCAGTTTCAATTCCTGGTCTGAGTAAGTTACTGAGTTTGCTGAGCTCAGTTAGGGAGCGGTTCTGTGTTAGAACCGGTCTCAGCTCTCCTGGGCTGAGGGGAAAATTATTGATAGTTCCCACTTCTCATTGGTGCCCAGTGATTCCTGCTGGAAAGTACATTTGTGTGAACATCGAGTGAGGACAGGATCAGGATGGATTGTGATATCCCCACTGTGGAAACTTACTGTCTACGATGGCACATAAAGAATGGCCCCTTGTACAACAGGGGCCTGAGCAACTGTACCTCAGCAAGGGTTCAATGACATCAGGAGGAGAGGGGAGAAAATTGACTGGAAAAATGGAGGTTTAAATAGTAGATCCTACAATCCAGTGTCAGATACTAGATAAAGATTACATTGAACAACTCAAATCTCTGTGTCAGACCTGGATTGTAAAAAATAAAAAGGGAAAGAGAGATAGAAGAGCAGTGAAAAATATTTAAAACAGTGATCAATAGAGTTCAAAGCAATAACAAACTAACCAATAATGAATCATCATGAATGAATAAAGAGCTACAGGCAAAATGGAAACTAAAGGAATGGGCATACTCTAAATACATAGACAATAAAGGAGAGGATGACAAAAGGGAAGATGAAGAGGTTAGGAAAGAAGTCAAAAAAACAATTAGGAAGGTAAAGAGGAACTACAAAATTAAATTGTCAAGGAATACAGTGAAGTATTCTACAGACACACAAATAACAAAAGGAAAATCAGAATAGGGATAGGGCCATTGAGGGATGCGCAAGATAAACTCACAGGCAAAGACAGAAATATTGAATAATTACTTTGCCTCAGTATTTACCAAGGAGACTAACAGGATAGACATTTAAATAGAAGGTGGGGGGAAGGGGGGGTGAAGATAATTGATAAACGAATCAAACTTAGAAAGGATAAAACCCCTGGTCCGGATCGATTGCATCCGCACATATTAAAAGAAGTTAGGGAAATGATAGCAGAGGCACTATTACATATATATAAAAATTCATTACAAAAGGGAATGGTGCCAGAGGACTGGTGAAAAGCTAATGTGATTCCTATATTCAAAAAGGGAAATAGAACAAGTTCAGGGAATTGTAGACCAGTTAGCGTAATGTCAGTGGTAGGAAAGATAATAGAATCTTTGCTCAGTGATGTAATAGAAAAACATCTAGAAACTGAAAATGTAACAGTCAGCATGGATTTCAGAAGGGAAGGTCATGCTTGACCAGCCTTATTGAATTCTTTGAAGAAGTAACAGAAAGGGTAGATAAGGGTAATGTAGTAGATGAAATATATTTGGATTTTCAAAAGGCCTTCGTTAAGTTACCGCATAGTAGACTCTAGACATAGGAGACTCATGACTTGATATATATTAATGACTTGGACTTGGGTGCACAGGGCACAATTTCAAAACTTGCAGATGACACAAAACTTGGAAGGGTAGTAAACAGAGTGGAGGATAGTGATAGACTTCAAGAGGACATAGACAGGCTGGTGGAATGGGCGGACACATGGCAGATGAAATTTAACGCCGAGAGCTGTGATGAGATACATTTTGGTAGGAAGAACAAGGAGAGGCAATATAAAATAAAGGGGGTGCAGGAACAGAGACCTGGGGGTATATGTACACAGGTCATTGAAGGTGGCAGGACAGGTTGAGAAAGCATATGGGATCCTGGGCTTTATAAATAGAGGCATAGAGTACAAAAGCGAGGGTGTTATGTTGAACCTTTATAAAACACTGGTTCGGCCACAACTGGAGTATTGTGTCCAATTCTGGGCACCGCATTTTAGGAAGGATGTGAAGGCCGTAGAGAAAGTGCAGAAAAGATTTACCAGAATGATTCCAGGGATGAGGGACCTCAGATACGTGGATGGACTGGAAAAGCTGGGATTGTTCTCCTTAGAGCAGAGAAGGTTAAGAGGAGATTTGATGGAGGTGTTCAAAATGATGAAGGGTCTAGACAAAGTAAATAAAGAAAAACTGTTCCCACTGGAAAGGAAAGGAAAGGAAAAACATTTTTACACAGCGAGTGGTTAGGATCTGGAATGCACTGCCTGAAAGCGTGGTGGAAGCAGGGTCAATTGTGGCTTTCAAAAAGGAATTAGATAGGTACCTGAAGGAGAAAAATTTGCAGGGGTACGGGGAAAGAGCGGGGGAGTGGCACTAACTGGATTACTCAGGCAGAGAGCTGGCGCAGGTTCGATGGGCCGAATGGCCTCCTTCTGTGCTGTCACCATTTTATGATTCTAAGGTCAGAGCATGTGGAGTCAGAAGACAAGCAGCATAATGGATAGCAAGATGGTTACAGAGCAGAGAACAGAGAGTAGGTATTTATTCAGAGTGGTGGAAGGTGGGAAGTGGTGTTCTTCAGGGATCGGTGCTGGGTCCACTGTTGTTCATCATTTACATAAACGATTTGGACTTGGGAATCGGAAGCACAATTTCAAAATTTGCAGATGATCCCAAATTGGGGGGTATAGTTAATACTGAGGAGGACTGCGACAAAATACAAGAGGACGTTAATAAACTTGAAGAATGGGTGTGTAATTGGTGAATGAATTTCAATATAGACAAGTGTGAGGTGGTGCATTTTGATAGGAGAAATAAAGAGGTCACATATTGCTTGGAAAATAAGAGTCTAAATGTGGTGGAGGAGCAAAGGGATCTGGGGGTAAACATTCACAATCATTAAAATTAGCAACATAGGTTAACAAGGCCATAAAAAATACAAACAAAGCACTAAGGTTCACTTCTAGAGGAATAGAATTGAAAAGCAGAGAAGTTATGCTAAACTTGTATCGAACCTTGGTTAGTGCACAGTTCTGGTCTCCATATTATAAAAAGGATATAGAGCATGATTTTAATAAGGTGGCAGGATGGCAGTGGTCGGGGGGGGGGGGGTGGGGTCAATGGGCACGCAGCAAACGCAAATAATAAAACCTTACCGTTCCCCATGCGATCGTCACTTAATTGGTGGCCATTAACCTTGTTTCTGGGTTTACCGTCCAAACGCTGCGCAGCGGGCGGACTGCACCCCCACGTGACCTGCTTTCAGCTGGAGCGTCTGGTTTTAAAGGGCCATTGCAACCAATGGGTTTTACTGAAGCAAAGAGCAAGGAGACAGAATG
The DNA here is from genome assembly GCF_035084215.1 of Heptranchias perlo. Classification (NCBI taxonomy): domain Eukaryota; kingdom Metazoa; phylum Chordata; class Chondrichthyes; order Hexanchiformes; family Hexanchidae; genus Heptranchias; species Heptranchias perlo. The sequence continues at coordinate 51,448,299 of NC_090342.1, forward strand.
GAGCAGCAGAGGGGCAAGGCAGCTCCGAGATTCAGTGATGCCTCACTTTAGGTGCTGCTGGCCCGGGTGAGGAGGAGGAGGGAACAATTTTACCCGGCCGACAGGAGGACGCGCCCTGCCTCTGGGACCAAGAAGGCCTGGCTCGAGGTGGCAGAGGAGGTCACCAGCAGGAGCAATATATCCTGCAGTTGGGTCCAGTGCAGGAGGCGCTTCAATGACCTAACTAGGTCAGCAAAAGTGAGTACACTTACTGATTCTCCCACATCATTCTGCACTGCCAAGGCAGCTCCATCACATCACACCTCATCCTCAACTTACCTTCACTTCCTCAGCACTTCCCAAACTCCCCATTTGTGAACCCACCACTACCACTCACCCCAATCCTGATCCAATGTGATATCTCTATCTGATACTCCCCTCTGATGAAATCACTTTCATGGTCAGCCTCACCCAAAGCAATGCATTCATTGGCTGACCACTTCACCCTCACCCACTCACACGTCTGTACTTTCTCTCCTTCTAGGAGGAGAGAGCGCAAAATGCACACAAGAGGGCAAAGACTGGAGAGGGGTCACAACTAATAGTGGTCCTCACAGAGGCGGAGGAGGTGGCCCTGGAGATCAGCCGCACCATCGAGTGCCTGTCCGTTGTGGACGCCAAGATTGGCACCCCACAAACGTCTGGTGATACAACTTTAACATTCATCACGCACAACATGAATTGATGTTAACAATGATTGACATGTTGAACACCTCAGTCTGCTCATCCCAACATTACACATCTGTGATGATGCTTAATATTGCCTTCTGTTCTCTTCCAGGACCGTCAACGACAGTAGAGACAGGAGAAGGCAATTCCTCAGAGGAGCTCCCAGCCTCTAAGGGTGCATCATCACATCTTAACGAGCCATCCACCAGCGCAGATACTCACACCTCGATGGGTCCTAGTAGTCAGTTAGTGGGGTTAGCACCTGGTGAGTCACCAAGTGAGCACGAGCAGACACTGGTGGCAGGGACAGCTGTGGAGAGTCTGTGTCGGTGGGCGCACTCCCCTCCAGGCTCTGCACAGCTGGACGCAGATGCTGAACCCAGGGGCCGTCCTTTAAAAGGAGAATGATCGAGGGGCAGCAGCACATTTGCGAGGTACTGGAACAGGTGCCACGCACACTCTCCACAATAGCAGAGAGGATGGAGGAGTCCAACTCTTGCATGAGTGGAATGGTGGCCCAGGTAATTGTGGGAATGTCTGCGATGGAGAGAAGGCTAGCCTCCATTGAGCTTCAAGCACGGCTCACAGATGAGTCCATTCAGGCCCTGACAACATTCGTTCAGATTCAGGGAGAACAACATTCTGCCGCCTTAAACAGGCAGACAGAAACTTTACAACTGGGCTTACAAGGCCACACATGTCCTCCAAACTGTTCTCCAGCAGGGTGGTAGGAGTGATGTGGGCCTGAGAGGGATGATGGCGAAAGGGGACATTGAAGTGGGGACGCCACTCAAAGCCCTCTCATGTCTCACCTGTTGCCCCCCTCTCAACCAGTTCCCGCAATGCTGCCACCTCTCCCTGTGGCCAAGTCAGCCCCTGCACAGATGCAGGTGGAGCAGTGTTTGGCGGGGCTTTCATGTGCTCCAAAACCCAAAGGGATAAGGCCCAAAGCATCTAAGCTATCCGGCCACGGACATGAGCAACCTGCCACTACCTCTGCTGCAGCCACAGGGGATGCACCACATAGAAGTAGTCGGAAGAGAAAGGCGAAGGATTTGTGACCGCGAAGGGGATGCACAAGGGTGTCTGACTGTCATGTTTTTCATTTATATTTGGTTATTGTTACGTTCACAATAAATGTTATCATTCTCACCACCACTGCCACGTCTTGCCCATTCTTGACTGCCTTTTGTGATAGGGCCCTTTCATAAGTTTCATCATGAACGGCGACACTTGATGCCACCCAGTGGGTGCGTTCACAGTGGGTGTATATGTAGTTGTAGAACTTTTGTGCGGGGCGAGGGTGGGGCGGGTGCTGCTGTTGGCACTGCTCTTTCTAGGTGGTCGGAGGACTGGAATATCCTCACTTTGCATATGTCCTTATGAGAATCGTTCAAATATTAGGGACTCCCTGGCCTCTCAAGCAGCCAGCTGAGCTGCTGCTCTGCTGATGGGTTCCTCCCCTTCCTCCTCTTCTTTGTCGTCCTCCTCGTCAACGTTGATGGCAGATGTGGATGCTGGATGAGGGCATGGGGCCTTAACAACTGGTAACCCTCTCTGTTGCACCATGTTGTGCAGGACTCAACAGACGACTATAATTCGATCCACTCTCGCTGGTGCGCTCTCCCAGACCGATCCAGGCACCGAAATCACATCTTCAGCAGTCCTATCGCATGTTCAACGACAGGCCTGGTGTGATGCGACTGCCATTGTATCAAGGCTGTTCCTCGCTGATGGGGTTTCTCAAGGTGTCATAAGCCATGTGTGCAGGGGGTATCCCTGGTCTCCGAGGAGCCAGCCCTTGAGGGTTTTTGGTGCATGGCAGAAGGCCGGGATGTTGGATTCCCTCAGAATGAATAAATCATGGCAGCTGCCAGGGAATCTCACACACACGTGAAGAAATCTTTTCCGGTGGTCACAAACGAGCTGCACGTTGATGGAGTGATACCCCCTTCTGTTGATGAATAGTCCTAGCTCATGTGGAGGAGCTCGGATTGCAATATGCGTGCAATCGATTGAACCCTGTATCCGTGGGAAGCCAGCTACAGAGTGGAAACCTACTGCCCACCCCGTCTGAGGTCGTCCATGGGGAAGTTGACGTAGTGGGACGCCCTGCGAAACAAACCATCGGTGACCTGTCTTATGCACTTGTGGGCAGACGACTGAGACACTACGGCGATGTCACTGGTGGCACCCTGGAATGATCCGGAGGTGAAGAAGTTGAGGGCAGTGGTGACTTTAACTGCGACGGGTAATGCGATGCCACCAGGCCCAGCCGGGAGTAGCTCGGCATGAAGGAGGCTGCAGATGTCTGCAACCATCTGGCGACTCACTCTCAGCCTCCGTCGGCACTGCTCCTCGGAGAGGTCCAGGACGCTCAGCTTCGGTCTGTAGACCCTCTCACAAGGGCAGTGCCTCCTGCGACATCAGCCTCTCTGTTGTTGTCCTCTCTGCTCTTATGCAGGTGCCTGTGGCGCACCTCTGTGTGGCGATGCTGCGAGAGGCGGAAGTGCAGGCCGTGCCTGGTGAGGACGGTGATGTTCCTTCTCCTCGGATGTACTGGTGAATGCAGCCATTGCAGCCCCCCCCCCCATCATGATGTCGTCAGTTTGAGGGGGTCCGAAAAGTAGGTAAATATGTGTAAACAGAACAATTCTGAGTGTGAACCAAGAATTTTCAGTCTAAACACAAAGATCTCCCAGCCAAACGTTTGTCTGAGAGAACTGAGTGCCCTGCTGCAATAACTCACCTTTTATCCCCATCTGTCAAACAGGGATTTAAATGTCCAAATGACTGCCGGCAGTAACTCGCTGAGTTTCCCATGGTGAGTTTCACACAGCACGGGAAACACGTTGAGGGCGTTGAAGTCGCTTGTCATCATTGTTAATTAAATTTATGCACATTTCAAATACTTTAAGTACTTGAATTGCTGGTTTAAATATCGACCCGCCGGCTTTAATTGCCAGAAGGACTTCCAGGTTCGGGAATGGCGCGCACCCAGACGGCTTTGGGTAGTGCGTGTTTTTCAGCGGGTTGGAGCTAGGATTCCTTCCTGCTCCAGAACACCCCAATTTTCATTGCCCCCCCCCCCCCCCCACTGCCCCCAACCCACCCAGACTTCAAAGTTAAAATCGTGCCCATAGTGTCACTGGAGAAGGTGCAATAAAGATTTACAAGGATGATACCAGAACTGAGAGATTATAACTATCAGGAAAGACTGAACAGGCTGGGGCTCTTTTCTCTGAGGGGTATCTTTAAAATTATGAAGGGGTTTGATAGTGTAGATTTAGAGGAAATGTTACCACTTGTGGGGAATCCAAAACTAAGAGGTCATAATATAAGATTGTCACTAATAAATCCAATAAGGAATTGAGAAGCAATTTCTTTACCCACAGAGTGGTGAGAATGTGGAACTCGCTGCCACATTGAGTAGTTGAGGTGATTCACATAGACGCATTTAAGGGGACGCTAAATAAGCACACAAGGGAGAAAGGAATAGAAAAATATGCAGGTAGGTTGAGATGAAGTAGGGTGGGAGGAGGCTCATGTGGAGAATAATCACTGGCAAAGGCCAGTTGGGCCAAATGGTATGTTTCTATGCTGTAAATTTGATGTCATTTTATGAATTACATAGTGAAAGTGTTCTGATAATGAGGGAAAGGTGAGTAACTCCTCCACTCACCAAAACATTAACTAAAAAGTTGTCATTTTTTTCTGTATTTTACTAAATTCCCTTTTAATGCTTTTCTCCTCCTGATTTTTTCTACTTTTACCCCATACTGAGGTACAGTTCACGAGTTGCCAGACACTCTGATCCCTCACCCAAGTAGACATTGTTGAAATACACTCCTTGACTGTGAGTGTCAGCAAGTTGTTCCAACGTCGAATAATTGTCGTTGATTGTTGAGGTTTTCGATGATTTTTCACCATCAATAAAGCAAACTTCAGAACTCACGCCCTGATCCCACCCAGCCCTGGTCTGGTTTAGAACTTGACAAAAGGCCCAGCCCTACATGGAAGCAGTAATTTCAGTTCATTACCCAATGGGTTAAATGATTGCCATCACACACCTGTGCAGACAGATCCATTCCAGGTGTAACCAGTCTCACAGGTGCATCTGAAGCTTCCGTCCTGCTGGGTACAGGAGCCATTGGGTCCACACGGATTGTTGAGACACACGTCACTAACTGAAGACACAAAATGAACGGGGACGGTTAAGAAGAAATCACAATGCAGCTGAATAGAATCCCACAGACATGTCACTGGCATTGCAGACCCATGTGGGATACAAAGTATTGAAAATCAGTCATCTTGTTACTCAGTTTACTCTCTATTCAGATGTTGGCCTCTGACTGTTGAGAGGCCTTCCTTTGATCTCCGCATATTTCAAATTCATTGGAGGGTCCTCAGCTTTGTCAATGTTAAACTCTCTACTGCCACATGTCCAGAATTAGGCTCGACCCTTTAACGGAAAAAGGATCACAGATGACTTCTCAGAAAACAATCCCGAGGATTCTTTAGGAAGTTACTAGGGATGGAGGAGAAAATTCCAAAAATAAGAAAACTAACATGTGATTGATTTGTTACCATCGCAGCTGTTTGGCCGGATAGTCAACATCTGGCAGGTATTTCCCAGCGTTAAAGATCAATAAAAGAGTTCTCAACACTACACTTTGAAATGTTTCAGATCTTCCCAATCTCCTGTGCCGATTGGTTATCAGGTCTGATTTGCTGCATTTCTTTATTCACCAGGGGATTCGCTTTTTAACAAACAGTACATTTCAAATCAATCACACATTTCAGGGTTTGGACACCCCCCAGACACGTTAACATTGAGAATAAAGGGATCTGCCCAATGGTCCAGCTGGTTCAGGCAGTGAGTGGTTGAGTCAATCAGACCAGGAAGGTCTCAGGTTCCATCATTGTTTTTGGCTGAAAAGTAACAGCTTTTAAGGACTAAAGATGGGACTGGGATGATTTTCCCCTGGGAAGATTCAGTGTCAGTTACCTGTACAAGTCCTTCCATCTCCAGTATATCCAGCCCTACACACACATTGGAAAGAGCCGGGGCTGTTGAAACAGGAGGCCGAGCTGTGACAGTCGTGGCTTCCACTTTGACATTCATTCACATCTGGAGTTTAGAAGAAAGGAAGAGTTCATTGGAGGGTCCCCAGTTTTCTGAATGTTAAACTCTCTACTGCTACACACCCAGATTTAGGCTCGAACCACATGACTCTTGTAAAAGATGAATTCAGCTCCTCTGTTGGTTCAGTGGGTAAAGGCCCGTGTGGTGTAACACCAAGACTCACAGCCCAGGGAGGTCCCTGTTTCGATTCCTGGGCTGTACTGAGTTTGCTGAGCTCAGTTAGGGAGCAGTTGGGTGTTGGAACTGGTCTCAGCTCTCCTGGGCTAGGAGGGAAAATCATTGATAGTCCCCACTCCTGATTGGTGCCCACTGACTCCTGCCAGACTGTGTGTGTGTGTAAACATTGAGTGAGGGCAGGATTAAGCTCAATTGTGATGTCCCACCTGGACTCTCTACGATGCGACTTGAAGAATGGGATAGGTGTCTGTGTAACTGAACCCCAGTTAGTGACATCAGGACAGAAGTGCAGCAAATTGGCAGGAAGAACGGCTACGGACCGGGTGCTGGAAGGTGGGATTAGAATGGGCACCTGATTGTTCTTCGAGCTGGTGTGGAGATGATGGGCCGAATGGCCCCCTTCTGTGCTGTATCTTTTCTATGGTTCTGTGGTTCTAACGGAGGGAAAAATAGTCGAACCTACAATCTGTCCTCGCAGTGTCAGTAGTTCAATTTTTAATTTGTTGACCAGGTAAAGATTATGCAAAACAATCCAATTACTGTTACAGATCTGGCTGGTAAAATATAAAAATAGAGTTACTCAGTGAAAGTGTACTGGTAATGAGAGTTACGTGAGTAACAAATCCACTCAACTAATCATTAACCAATAACTCAATCTAAGTCATTTTTGTTTTTCTAAATCCTTTTCTCACTCTTTTTTCCATTTTCTCCCCTTCCTCCCTCCCACTCCCTGCAGTGATACAGTTTAACGGGTCCCAGACACCCACCCCCAAAGTGACTCGTCTTCATGTGTGATCCTTGGTAGTGAATGTAAATAGGATATTTGACTGAAGGGGCCTCATAGTGAGTTGTTAAGGTTTTCAGTGAACTTTCATCACCAGCAAAGCAGACTTCAGAACTCACACCCTGACCCCACCTATGCCCCACAAGGCCCAGCCCTATATGGAAGCAGTAATTTCAGTTCATTGCCCAAAGGGTTAAATGATTCCCATCACACACCTGTGCAGACAGATCCATTCCAGGTGTAGCCCGTCACACAGGTGCATCTGAAGCTTCCGTCCTGCTGGGTACAGGAGCCATTGGGTCCACACGGATTGTTGAGACACACGTCACTAACTGAAGACACAAAATGAATGGGGGCGGTTTAGAAGGAATCACAACTTGGCTGAATAGAATCTCACAAATGTGTGATTGGCCCGACAGACCCATGAGGGATACTGAGTATTGGAATCAGTCAAATCATTATTCACTTTACTCTCCATTCGGATATTGGCTTCTAACTGTCACAAGGTCATCCTTTTCTCTCTCCACATATTTCATCACCAATCTTCGCCCCTGAGTTAGCTGTTCTCAGGTAGGAAGGGGGATGGATGGTTGATTTGAGCAACTCGAGTTGAGGGGTGGGGGTGACAATCAGACAGGATGGCAACTCCCGACTTAGTGATCCCTGCTGGAAATTTCAGGTGTTTGGATATTGTGAGGACAGGATTGGGCTCGGCTGTAATGTCCCCCACGATTTAATAACTTGGTGACACGCACAGTCTCACAAGGAGAACTGTTACTTGGATGAGGTACCAGGGGTCTGGAACTGTAACTGAGTAAGAGTGAGCAGCTTCCGGAAGCTGGAGGAGGAGAAAAATATAGAAATGGCAAGGAGCAGATTTTCAACCATGGCAGGTATTAGATCCTGGTCAAGGACATCAGGCAGCTTACTGCCCATTATTAAAGGCTCAGATCAACTGTCTCAAGACCTTGATTTGCATGGGTCTAGCATAGCTTCTTCTGTGTGAATTTGTTATCTTTTCCATTGTGTATCCAGCAGCGGGTTTCAAGGGAGGAAGATATTTTAGGGTAAGGAACTATCCCTTCAACATGCTTTAATTAAAAATAATGGATTCCCTCCTCAATGACCCAGCTGGTTAGTCACTGAGTAACTCATTAATATTTGGGCATGTTTGCATACAGACCAGGAAGGTCACAGGGTCAATCCCAGCACCCAGATATTGGGGATTCATCACAACAGGTAGAAAATAAAACACTTCTAAGAAATAAAGATGGATATGGGGAGATTTTTCCCCAGGAAGATTGAGTATCAGTTACTTAAAAAGTCCTTCCATCTCCAGTATATCCAGCCCTACACACACATTGGAAAGAGCCGGGGCTGTTGAAACAGGAGGCCGAGCTGTGACAGTTGTGGCTTCCACATTCATTCACATCTGGAGTTTAGAAGAAAGGAAGAGTTCATTGAAGGGTTTCCAACTTTGTGAATGTTAAACTTTCCACTGCTACATGCCCAGATTTAGGCTCGACCCTTGTAACAGAAACCGATTCACAGGAGGTTCCTCACATAACAATCACTAGGATTGACTAGGATGTAACCAGGGATGAGGGAGAAAATTCCAACAATAAGAAAACAAATGTGATTCATTTGCTACTGTCGCAGCTGTTCGGTCTGATATAGAACATCTGGCAGGTTTTTCCCCGGCGTCACAGATCCATAAAAGAGTTCTCAACACTGCAATTCCAGATGTGTGGGATCTTCACAATCTGCTGTGCAAATTAGTTATCAGGTCTGATTTGCTGCATTTCCTTATTCACCAGGGGATTCCCTTTTTAACAAAGAGTACATTTCAAAACAATAAGAATTTCAGGGTTTGGGCACACCCCAGACATGTTAGCTTTGAATATACAGGGATCTCCCCAATGGCCCGGCTGGTTCAGGCAGTGAGTGGTTGATTCAATCAGACCAGGAAGGTCTCGGGTTCGATTGTTGTTTTTTGACTGAAACTCGCACCAAGTTGGAGACCCTCCAATAAACTCCAGATGTGAATGTATGTCAAAAGTGGAAGTGGAAGCCACGACTGTCACAGCTGGACCTCCTGTTTGAACAGCTCCGGCTCTTTCCAATGTGCGTGTTGGGCTGGACATAGTGGAGATGGAAGGACTGTACAGTGTATGTTAAACTTTCTACCGCTACCTGCCCAGATTCACGTCCACATATTTCATCACCAATCTTCTCCTGAGTTAGCTGTTCTTAGGTAGGGTGGCAGTAGGGCGAGTACAGTTGACTTCAGCGACTCTTGTTGAGGGAGGTGGTCAGTCAGGGTACCAAATCCCGACAACTCGCACCAAGTCCCGTTCACCCATCACCCCTGTGCTCACTGACCTACATTATCTCCCAGTCCGGCAATGCATCGATTTTAAATCCCTCCATGCCCTGGCCCCTCCCTATCTCTGTAACCTCCTCCAGCCCTACATTCTCCGAGATCTCTGCATTCCTCCAATTCCGCCTCTGGCGCATTTCCGATTTTCTTCGCTCCATCATTGGTGTCCGTCCCTTCAGCTGCCTAGGCCTTAAGCTCTGGAATTCCCTCCCTCAACCTCTCTATCCTCCTTTAAGACGTTCCTTAAAACCTACCTCTTTGACCTTGAATTAGAGGGACCTTGGAATGCATGTCCACAGGTCACTGAAGGTAGCAGGATAAGATGGTTAAGAAAGCATACGAGATACTTTCCTTTATTAGCCGAGGAAAAGAATATAAGAGCAGGGAGGTTATGCTAGAACTGTATAAAACACTGGTTAGGCCACAGCTTGAGTACTGCGTACAGTTCAGGTCACCACATTACAGGAAGGATGTAATTGCACTAGAGAGGGTACAGAGGAGATTTACGAGGATGTTGCCAGGACTGGAGGATTTTAGCTATGAGAAAAGATTGGATAGGCTGGGGTTGTTCAATTTGGAACAGAGGGGGCTGAGGGGAGATTTAATTGAGGTATATAAAATTATGATGGGACTAGATAGAGTGGATAGGGAAGGACCTGTTTCCATTAGCAAAGGGGTCAGTGACCAGGGAGCATAGATTTAAAGTAATTGGTAGAAGAATTAGATGGGAGCTGAGGAGAAACTTTTTCACCCAGAGGGTGGTGGGGGTCTGGAACTCACTACCTGAAAGGGTGGTAGAGGCAGAAACCCTCAACCCATTTAAAAAGTACTTGGATGTGCACTTGAAGTGCCGTAACCTACAGGGCCACAGACCAAGTGCTGGAAAGTGGGATTAAGCTGGATAACTCTTTTTCGGCCGGCACAGACGCAATGGGCCGAATGGCCTCCTTCTGTGCCGTAACGTTCAATTATTCTATGATTTAACTGGGACAATATGATGTTAAACAGCAGACTGCAAAAATGGACAAATCACAATCAGTTGATTTCGAAGATCTCCCTCCTGCCAACTTGATTTACGGCCTTTTCACCCATTGCTGGTTGAGGGGAATATGTGTGATGTAGAATGGAAGGGCAGGTCGTTATTGTGAAGTCCTTATTGATTTACCTTTGGGAGGCAGGGAAAGAAAACCTTGCAGAATCTCTCCTCAGGAGATCAAATGCATTGGGCAGCTGGAGTCCATGAGAGAAAGTCACATTACAAGAGCAGGTTGACTGCATGCGGCACATTGGGTTCCTTGCATTTTGAAAAAAATCAGCCCACCGTTCCCTTCCCTCTCGCTCACTATTCAAAAATCCCCGGATATTGGGAGAGGATAGGTTCGAGTTTGGCTGTGATATCTCCCCATCGTTGAACAGGAGAGCTAAGGAAAACTTTTTTTTACCCAGAGGGTGGTGGGGTCTGGAACTCACTGCCTGAAAGGGTGGTAGAGGCAGAAACCCTCAACTCATTTAAAAAGTACCTGGATGTGCACCTGAAATGCCGTGACCTACAGGGCTACGGACCAGGTGCTGGAAAGTGGGATTAGGCCGGGTGACTCATTTTCGTCCGGGGCGGACGCGATGGGCCAAATGGCCTCCTTCTGTGCCTTAAATTTTCTATGATTCTATGACCCCTACTGGAAATTGCTGGTATTTTGATATTGTGAGGACAGGATTGGGCTCGGTTGTAATGTCCCCCATGATTCAATAACTTGGTGACACTCACAGTCTCACATGGAGAATGGCGACTTGGATGAGGTACCAGGGGCCTGGAACTATAACGGAGTAAGGGTTAGCAGCTTCCGGATGCAAACAGGAGAGGAAATTGGGAACAGGAAGGAGCAGATTTTCCAGATATTAGATCCTGGTCATGGACCTCAGGCAATTTACTGCCCATTAATAATGATTCAGATAAACTTTCTCAAACCTTGTCTTGCATGGGTCTAGCACAACTCCTTCTGTATCAATTTGTTATCTTTTCCATTTTGTATCCAGCAGCAGGTTTTGGGGGAGGAGGGTATTTCCAGATCAGGACCAATCACTTCAATGTGCTTTAATAAAAGTTAAGGATTACCTCACCACGGCCCAGCTGGTTAGTTATTGAGTAACTCATTAATATTTGGACATGTTTCCATTTAGACCAGGAAGGTCCCAGGTTCAATCCCAGTACCCAGATATTGGGAATTCATCACAACAAGTAGAAAGTAAAACACTTCTAAGTACTAAAGATGGAAATGGGGAGATTTTCCCCTGGGAAGATTCAGTATCAGTTACCTGTACAAGTCCTTCCATCTCCAGCATGTCCAGCCCTACACACACATTGGAAAGAGCCGGGGCTGTTGAAACAGGAGGCCGAGCTGTGACAGTTGTGGCTTCCACTTTGACATTCATTCACATCTGGAGTTTAGAAGAAAGGAAGAGTTCATTGGAGGGTCCCCAGATTTACATAAGAAAATACGGAAATAAGAGCGGGAGTAGGCCATTCGTCCCCTCGAGCCTGCTCCACCATTCAATCAGATCATGGTTGATCTTCAACCTCAACTCCGCTTTCCCACCCGATCCCCATATCCCTTGATTCCCCGAGGGTCCAAAAATCTCTCTATCTCAGCCCTGAGTATACTCAACGACTGAGCATCCACAGACCCTCTCGGGTAGAGATTTTCAAAGATTCACAACCCTCTGAGTGAAGAAATTCCTCCTCATCTCAGACCTAAATGGCCGACCCCTTATCCTGAGACAATGCCCCCCTAGGCCTAGACTCTCCAGCCAGGGGAAACATTCTCTCAGCATCGACCCTGTCAAGCCCCCTCAGCATCTTAGATATATCAATGAGATCACCTCTCATTCTGCTAAACTCCAGAGGGTATAGGCTGATTTTACTCAATAATTTGTGAATGTGAACATTTTGTGAATGTTACACTTCTACTGCTATACGCCCAGATTTAGGCTTGAACCACATCTCGAGTAAAAGATGAGTTTATCTCCTCTGTTGGTTCAGTGAGTAAAGGCCCCGTGTGGTGTAACACTGAGACTCACAGCCCAGGGGAAGTCCCAGTTTCGATTCCTGGTCTGTACTAAGTTTGCTGGGCTCAGTTAGGGAGCAGTTGGGTGTTAGAACCTGTCTCAGCTCTCCTGGGCTGGGAGGGAAAATCATTGATAGTCCCCACTCCTGGTTGGTGCCCACTGACTCCTGCTGGAAAGTGCGAGTGTGTAAACATCGAGTGGGGGCAGGGGCAGGTTTGATTTTCTCGTCCCCCTGCAGACACTCACTGTTACACCGACACTTAAAGAGTGGCCCCTTGTGGGATGGGTGTCTGTCCAACTGTACCCGAAGCAAGGAGTCAATGACATGAGGAGGGGAAGAGAGAGAAAATGGGCAGGAAAGAAGGAGGGAAAAATGAACCTAGTCAGGCCTCAATGTCAGTAGTTTTTTTAAAAATTTGTTGACCAGGTAATGATTACATTAAGAAATCCAATTACTGTTACGGATCTGACTGGTAAAAATATAAAAATAGAGTTACTCAGTGAAAGTGTACTGGTAATGAGAGTTGTGTGAGTAACAAATCCACTCAACTAATCATTAACCAATAACTCAACAGCTGTCATTTTTTTGTTCATTTTTCAGAATTCCCATTTTTCTGTGAGACCAATTTCCCCTTGTCCCCAACTCACGTATCACCCCTTGGTGCTCTCGAAACCTGATTCAGTTCAGTCAACCAAAGGCAGCTCAGCTCCTGTGTGCTTTTATCGTTAGATTAAGCAAAAAAAAAACATTTACTTCAAAGGTAGCACACACCACGTCTCCCTATCTCAACAGCCTGCTCATAATCTTAAAAACCATTGCTTCCTATAAACCCTCTTGCTTATTTGTTTAATCATGGATGCTTGACACCACTTATTTTGGATGCCAACTATGTTGCCACCATCCATTCCCCATGGTCCTAGTGCCCTATTGTTTGGAGAGTGAATGTACACTTCATCAAATCTTTCATTTATTTTCTCTTCATTGCTCCCTCTCACTTCATCCAGTGATACAGTTTAACAGGCCCCAGATGGGCTCCACCATCCCCCAGAAGTGAACGATTCTTCATGTGTGATCCTTGATAGTGAATGTAAATAGGTTATTTGACTGTGAGGGGCCTCATAATTAGTTGTTGAGGTTTTCAGTGAATTTTCATCAAGAGCAAATCAGACTTCAGAACTCACGCCCTGACTCCGCCCCTGCCCCCGAGCTGGTTTGGAACTTAACAAAAGGCCCGGCCCGTTATGGAAGCAGTAATTTCAGTTCATTGCCCAAAGGGTTAAATGATTCCCATCACACACCTGTGCAGACAGATCCATTCCAGGTGTAGCCAGTCACACAGGTGCATCTGAAGCTTCCGTCCTGCTGGGTACAGGAGCCATTGGGTCCACACGGATTGTTGAGACACACGTCACTAACTGAAGACACAAAGTAAACAGAGGCGGTTTAGAAGAAATCACAATGCAGCTGAATAGAATCCCATAAACGTGCGATTGGCACTGCAGACCCATGAGGGATACTGAGTATTGAAAATCAGTCAACTCATTGTTCAGTTTACTCTCTATTTGGATACTGTTCTTGAAATGTTGAGAGGCCTTCCTTTTATTTCCACATATTTCATCACCAATCTTCTCTTCTCACCTGAGTCAGCTGTTCTCAGGTATGGTGGCAGTAGGGGGAGGACAATTGACTTCACTGACTCACTGAGGGGGACAATCAGACAGGGTGCCAACCCGCGACACGGTGACCCCTACTGGAAATTTCAGGTGTTTGGACATTGTGAGGACAGGATTGGGCTCGGCTGTGATGTCCCCCATGACTCAATAACTTGGTGACACTCACAGTCTCACATGAAGAACGGCGACTTGGATGAGGTTCCAGGGACCAGGAACTATAACTGAGTAAGAGTGAGCAGCTTCCGGAGGTAACAGGGAAAGAAAATATAAATGGGAAGGGGTAGATTTTCAACCACAGCAGATGTTACATCCTGATCATGGACATCAGGCAGTTTTACCATTCTAGTAAATCTCTTCTGCACCCTCTCTAAGCCCTTGACATCCTTCCTAAAGTGTGATGCCCAGAATTGAACACATTACTCCAGCTGAGGCCTAACCAGTGTTTTATAAAGGTTTAGCATAACTTCCTTGGTTTTGTACTCTATGCCTCTATTAATAAAGCCCAGGATCCCATATGCTTTTTTAACAGCCTTCTTAACTTGTCCTGACACATTCAAAGATTTGTGTATGTGCACTCCAGGTTTCCCTGTTCCTGCACTCCCTTTAAAATTGTACCATTTAGTTTATATTGCCTCTCCTCATTCTTCCTACCAAAATGTATCACTTCACACTTCTCTGGGTTAAATTGCATCTGCCGTGTGTCTGCCCATTTCACCAGTCCATGTCCTCCTGAAGTCTGTTACTATCCTCTTCACTGTTTACTATATTTCCGAGTTTCATGTCATCTGCAAACTTTGAAATTATACCCTCTATACCCAAGTCCAGGTCATTAAAATATATCAAAAAGAGCAGCGGCTCCAATACTCTTCTCCAGACAAGACCAATGCGAAGTATTCATTTAGTGCCTCAGCCATGCCCTCTGCCTCCACAAGAAGATCTTTTTTGTCCTGAATTGGTCCCACTCTTCCTCTGACTATCCTTTTACTATTTATATGTTTATAAAAGGCTTCTGTATTAAGATGTTATCTTTTACACTTCTTTATTCAGGATGGCTTTCCATTTTGTATCCCACAGCAGGTTTAAAGGGAGGAAGATATTTCCGGGTCAGGGTAAACCCCTTCAACGTGCTTTAATTGAATATAAAAGTTTCCCTCCCCAGTGGCCGAGCTGTTTAGTCACTGAGTAACTAATTATTAGCTGGGCATGTTTGCATACAGGCCAGGAAGGTCCCAGGGTCCATCCCAGTACACAGATATTTGGGATTCATCACAACAGATGGAAAATAAAACACATCCAGGGACTAAAGATGGAAATGGGGAGATTTTCCCCTGGGAAGATTCAGCATCAGTTACCTGTACAAGTCCTTCCATCTCCAGTATATCCAGCCCTACACACACATTGGAAAGAGCCGGGGCTGTTGAAACAGGAGGCCGAGCTGCGACAGTCGTGGCTTCCACTTTGACATTCATTCACATCTGGAGTTTAGAAGAAAGGAAGAGTTCATTGGAGGGTCCCCAGCTTTGTGAATGTTAAACTTTCTACTGCTACACACCCAGAATTAGGCTCGACCTTTGAAAAAGAAACAGATTCACAGATGGTTCATCAGACAACAATCCCTAGGATTGACTGGGATGTTACCAAGGATGGGGGAGAAAATTCCAACAATAAGAAAACAAACATGTGATTGATTTGTTACCGTCGCAGCTGTTCATCCAGATATTGAACATCTGGCAGGTTATTACCCAGCGTCGAAGGTCGATAAAAAAGTTCTCAACACTACAGTTCAAGATGTGTGGGATCTTCACAATCTCCTGTGCCGATTGGTTATCAGGTCTGATTTGCTGCATTTTTTTATTCACCAGGGGATTCGCTTTTTAACGAACAGTACATTTCAAATCGATCACACATTTCAGGGTTTGGACACCCCCGACACGTTAACATTGAGAATAAAGGGATCTGCCCAATGGTCCAGCTGGTTCAGGTCGTGAGTGGTTGAGTCAATCAGACCAGGAAGGTCTCAGGTTCCATAGTTGTTTTTGGCTGAAACAGATTTCCAGATATTTGGGATTCATCACAATAGATAGTAAATAAATGGCTTCCAAGGAATAAAGGTGGAAATTGAGAGATTTCCACATCGAAAGATTCAGTGTCAGTTACCTGTACAAGTCCTTCCATCTCCAGTATATCCAGCCCTACACACACATTGGAAAGAGCCGGGGCTGTTGAAACAGGAGGCCGAGCTGTGACAGTCGTGGCTTCCACTTTGACATTCATTCACATCTGGAGTTTAGAAGAAAGGAAGAGTTCATTGGAGGGTCTCCAGCTTTGTGAATGTTAAACTCCCTACTGCCATAAGTCCAGATTTAGGCTCAAACCACATGACTCATGTAAAAGATGAGTTTATCCCCCCTGTTGGTTCAGTGAGTAAAGGCCCGTGTGGTGTAACACTGAGACTCACAGCCCAGGGAGGTCCCAGTTTCGATTCCGGGTCTGTACTGAGTTAGCTGAGCTCAGTTGGGGAGCAGTTGGGTGTTCGAACCTGTCTCAGCTCTCCTGGGCTGGTTAGCGAAGTAGTTCCCACTCCTGATTGGTGCCCAGTGACTCCGACTGGAAAGCGTATGTATGTAAACATCAAGTTGGGGCAGAATCAGACCTCGTTGTGATGACTCCCTGCAGACACTCACTGTTTACAATCGCACATGAAGAATGGCCCTTTCTCCCCAATTTTTTCTCCATTATACCTTCATGCAGAGGCACAGTTTAATGATTTCAACCCCTACTCTGGCTAGGGACCATTCTTCATGTGTGATTCTTGTCAGTGAATGTAAATAGGATATTTGACTGTAAGGGGCCTCAGTTAGTTGTTAAGGTTTTCAGTGGCTTTTCATCAGCAGCAAAGCAGATTTCAGAACTCAGGCCCTGATCCCGGTCTGATTTGGAACTAAACAAAAGGCCCAGCCCTATATGGAAGCAGTAATTTCAGTTCATTGCCCAAAGGGTTAAATGATTCCCATCACACACCTGTGCAGACAGATCCATTCCAGGTGTAGCCAGTCACACAGGTGCATCTGAAGCTTCCGTCCTGCTGGGTACAGGAGCCATTGGGTCCACACGGATTGTTGAGACACACGTCACTAACTGAAGACACAAAATGAATGGGGGCGGTTTAGAAGAAATCACAACGCAGCTGAATAGAATCCCACAAATGTGTGACTTGTGTCCTGCAGACCCATGAGAGATACAGATCCTTTTAATCAGTTATGTGATGAATTCAGTCGACCCTCCATTTAAATACCGAGCTCGAGTTCATCCTTCTTCCCCCTGAATTTCACAGTCAGCATTCTCCTCATCCCCGTTGAGTGAGCTGATCTCAGCGAGGGTGGCAAGATGGCGAATGCAATTGGTTTCAGGACCTTGGGCAAGGGAGGGGAAAATTAGACAGAGTTCCCACTCCTGACACAATGATGCCTGACTGGAAATGGTGCACGCTGGGATTGTGCCAATTTAGGATTGGCATATAATAGCCTCGATATTAAACCTCCTATGATGGCCAGGAAGAGGGCAGGGGGTTAAACCCTAAAAAATAGAAAACACGACCCCAATCCGACGCGTCTGCTGCCATTTTTATGGTGGCGTGTGGCATGCCGTGGGAGTGTCCCGTGTTGGAGAGGCTGGACATTTTGTTAACATGTTTGAATCAGGCTCCCACAGTGGAATTGGAAGCCTGGTTTAAATTTAACTGTTGCCGGCCGGGTTTCCCAAGACTCAGGAAACTCGGCAGCTAAATGGAGGCGGGACTGCCGGCTCGAGAAGGTAAATGCTTTTTATAGCACCCCTTGTCGGCCAAGAAGAGCAGGAGTGCTCCCCCCCGACCCCTCAAGGAAGCCTTCGGCCTCCCCTCTGCCGATCGCAGCCTCCCTCTAGCCCCTGCCGCGATCGACGACCTCCATCCACCAACCCCCCATCCGCTGCCTGCCCTGCGATCTGATCCGATCCGACCTCTCGCCCCCAGGCCCCCGATCTACAGCCAGCCCTGTGTCCAATTGCCATGGACCATCCCCAAGGGTCACCGGCTGCGGCCTCCTGCTGCTGGATTTCCCACGCGGCCAGCAGGCCAGCCTGTCAAAGGGAGGAAAATGGAAGAACAAATAAACTGTTAAATTCGGCAGGACCTCCGCATCGCAGGCCTTGCCGGGTTCTTCGGCCAATTTTGGCCCCCGCACTTCCCCGTAAATATCGGGGTTGATGCCTCTTGGAGTTGAATAGTCTGCTGGCACGAATACCCCTCCAGACCCAGATTTAGACTTGAACCACATCACTCCAGTAAAACATAAGTTTAGCTTCGTAATGAAGGGGACAGGACGGATACCCATTCTGGATATTAGGATTCATCACATGGGAAACAAAATGAAAAGCTTGCAAAGAAAAAAAAAGGCAAATGGGAAGATTCAGTGTCAGTTACCTGTACAAGTCCTTCCATCTCCAGTATATCCAGCCCCACACACACATTGGAAAGAGCCGGGGCTGTTGAAACAGGAGGCCGAGCTGTGACAGTCGTGGCTTCCACTTTGACATTCATTCACATCTGGAGTTTAGAAGAAAGGAAGAGTTCATTGGAGGGTCCCCAGATTTGTGAATGTTAAACTTTCTAGTGCGACACACCCAGATTTAGACTTGAGCCACATGACTCTTGTAGAATATCGAGCAAGCTCTCTGCCTACTTTAGCACCAGTTTGTTTTGTCAAGATTTCAAGTGGACAGTCAAAGGCCCTGCCCATTTGTGTGGGCATTTTCAAATCAGCAACTAGTTGTTGTTTTTATATCTTCACACTCTTCCCTTGGAGAGAATAGTGTGAAGTAGTGGAAGGATTCACAGGCTAATTAACAGCCTGACAGACCATGGAGTGAATGCTCCCTCCATGACCATCTTAAATCAGCAGGTACTGCTTCAGTGATGCCAGACACGGATCATAGAAAATTTACGGCACAGAAGGAGGCCATTCGGCCCATCGTGCCCGCGACAGCCAAAAATGAGCCACCCAGCCTATTCCCACTTTCTGCTTCCTGTATGATCCCATTCTCCATCATTGCCTCCTTTTTTGTGCTCAGTGGTCATCGTGCCCATATAAGAGGGGCATCCAGGGTTATTAGCCACTGGGAAAAGGGGGTAAGTAAATTTTTCTCTCCCTCCCATGCTGAGTACAGTTCAACAATTGGTAAACACCATCCAACACCACATCTGGGGAACCATTTACCATGTGTTAGCCTTGACAGTGAGTGACAGCAGGAAGTTTCATCCTGGGGGGAGTCATCGCCTCTTGCTAAACTTTTCAATTCATTTTCACCATCAACAAATCAAACCTCATAACCCTGATCTGACCCCAGCCCCGGTCTGATTTATAACTTGACAAAAGGCCCAGCCCTATATGGAAGCAGTAATTTCAGTTCATTGCCCAAAGGGTTAAATGATTCCCATCACACACCTGTGCAGACAGATCCATTCCAGGTGTAGCCAGTCACACAGGTGCATCTGAAGCTTCCGTCCTGCTGGGTACAGGAGCCATTGGGTCCACACGGATTGTTGAGACACACGTCACTAACTGAAGACACAAAATGAATGGGGGCGGTTTAGAAGAAATCACAACTTGGCTGAATAGAATCCCATAAACGTGTGATTGGCCCGACAGACCCATGAGGGATACTGAGTATTGGAATCAGTCATCTCATTATTCACTTTACTCTCCATTTGGAGATTGGCTTCTAATTATTGAGAGGCCGTCCTATTATCTCCACATATTTCATCATCAATCTTTGCCCCTTCTCACCTGAGTTAGCTGTTCTCAGGTAGGGTGACAGTGGAGGGAGGGCAGTTTCCTTCAGCGACTCAAGATGAGGGAGGGGGACAATCAGACAGGATGGCAACTCCCAATACAGTGACCCCTACTGGAAATTTCAGGGGTTTGGATATTGTGAGGACAGGATTGGGCTCGGCTGTAATGTCCCCCATGACTCAATAACTTGGTGACACTCACAGTCTCACATGAAGAACGGCGACTTGGATGAGGTTCCAGGGGCCAGGAACTAAAAAGGAGGAAGAGTGAGCAGCTTCCGGATGGAGCAGGGGAAAAAAAATGGGAATGGAAATGGGAATGGGAATGGGCAGAATTTTGAACCACGGCAGATTTTAGATCCTGGTCAGGGACATCAGGCAGTTTACAGCCATCATTAAGATAAAGTGTCCGAAGACCTTGTCTTGCATGGGACTGGTACAGCTCCTTCTGTATCAATTTATTACCTTTTACATTTCTTTATTCAGTGAGGCTTTCCATTGTGTGTCCAGCAGCAGGTTTCGAAGGAGGAAGATATTTCTGAATCAGGACCAATCCCCTCAATGTGTTTTAATTAAAAAAAAGGATTCCCTCCCAAGTGAATCGGCTGGTTAGTCATTGATTAACTCATTAATAGTTTGTATACAGACCAGGAAGGTGGCAGGTTCGATCCCAGAACCCAGATATTGGGGTTCATCACAACGGAGAAAATAAAACACTTCCAAGGCTCTATAGATGGAAATGGGGAGATTTTCCCCTGGGAAGATTCAGTATCAGTTACAAGTCCTTCCATCTCCAGTATATCCAGCCCCACACACACATTGGAAAGAGCCGGGGCTGTTGAAACAGGAGGCCGAGCTGTGACAGTCGTGGCTTCCACTTTGACATTCATTCACATCTGGGGTTTAGAAGAAAGGAAGAGTTCATTGGAGGGTCCCCAGATTTGCGAATGTTAAACTCTCTTCTGCAACACGCCCAGATTTAGGATTGAATCACCTGCCTCTTGGAGAACATTACACAAGCTCCCTGCCCACTTTCACACCCGCTTGTTTGGCCATGTTTTCAAGTGAACAGCCAAAGGCCCTGCCTGTTTGAATTTTTGACTCCAGATATTTGTGGCTCCGTGTTATAGGCTGCCCATGGAGACGAGCCCTCGCTCCCTACTTCCTCGAGAGTGTTTTCAATTGCCCCGATACCCAGGTACCTTTCTTCTGTGCCCTGGATAATGAACAGATTACTTCTCTCGATTACATATTAGTTCAGCGACTGGTTCGATCCTGGGCAACATCGAATCCTCCAGTGCAGCACTTCAGAAGACCTTGCTTTAGGTCTTAAACATCAAACAGATTTATGAAACATTTATGGAACAAATGAATATTAGCAATAACTTAACTTTTTTAAAAATGTATTCGATTAATCTTAGCTCGCTCCACATAATAGAAAATCAGCAATTTCCAATGTCCATTCGAAGCTAAATTCAAATTAACTTTTAGAAGTCGTACTCTTCATATTGGCGCCAGCTACAGAACTCTTGGGGGTAAATTTTCATTGAGAGCCGGGAAGGGAGCAGGCGAGGGGTGGGGGGGCGATGATTTCCGGGTACGAAACCTGGAAGGTAAGTGGGAGGTTGCGACCCCAGATCGCGACCTTAATGAGGCCCAACAATTTCACTTCCGGTTCACTTCTGATTGACAGGCTGGCTGGCAGTTGGCCAGGAAGGGCTGCTGTAGCAGGTCGCAACTCGGGATCAGAGGGAGGGACGGAGGGATCATAGGATGGGGAGAAGGTCGGTGGGGGCGGGGAGATGATCAGGGGTCTGAGGAAGACATCGGGGAGGGGTCTGAGGAAGACATCGGGGGGGGAGCTGAGGAAGAGATCGGGGGGGGAGCTGAGGAAGAGATCGGGGGGGGGAGCTGAGGAAGAGATCGGGGGGGGGAGCTGAGGAAGAGATCGGGGGGGGGAGCTGAGGAAGAGATCGGGGAGGGGGCTGAGGAAGAGATCGGGGAGGGGGCTGAGGAAGAGATCGGGGAGGGGGCTGAGGAAGAGATCGGGGAGGGGGCTGAGGAAGAGATCGGGGAGGGGGCTGAGGAAGAGATCGGGGAGGGGGGCTGAGGAAGAGATCGGGGAGGGGGGCTGAGGAAGAGATCGGGGAGGGGGGCTGAGGAAGAGATCGGGGAGGGGGCTGAGGAAGAGATCGGGGAGGGGGCTGAGGAAGGGATCGGGGAGGGGGCTGAGGAAGAGATCGGGGAGGGGGCTGAGGAAGAGATCGGGGAGGGGGCTGAGGAAGGGATCGGGGAGGGGAGCTGAGGAAGAGATCGGGGAGGGGGCTGAGGATGAGATCGGGGAGGGGGCTGAGGAAGAGATCGGGGAGGGGGCTGAGGAAGAGATCGGGGAGGGGGCTGAGGAAGAGATCGGGGAGGGGGCTGAGGAAGAGATCGGGGAGGGGGCTGAGGAAGAGATCGGGGAGGGGGCTGAGGAAGAGATCGGGGAGGGGGCTGAGGAAGAGATCGGGGAGGGGGCTGAGGAAGAGATCGGGGAGGGGGCTGAGGAAGAGATCGGGGAGGGGGCTGAGGAAGAGATCGGGGAGGGGGCTGAGGAAGAGATCGGGGAGGGGGCTGAGGAAGAGATCGGGAGGGGGCTGAGGAAGAGATGGGGGGGGGCTGAGGAAGAGATCGGGGGGGGGGGCTGAGGAAGAGATCGGGGAGGGGGCTGAGGAAGAGATCGGGGAGGGGGCTGAGGAAGAGATCGGGGAGGGGGCTGAGGAGGAGATCGGGGAGGGGGCTGAGGAAGAGATCGGGGAGGGGGCTGAGGAAGAGATCGGGGAGGGGGCTGAGGAAGAGATGGGGGGGGGCTGAGGAAGAGATCGGGGGGGGGCTGAGGAAGAGATCGGGGGGGGTGCTGAGGAAGAGATCGGGGAGGGGGCTGAGGAAGAGATCGGGGAGGGGGCTGAGGAAGAGATCGGGGAGGGGGCTGAGGAAGAGATCGGGGAGGGGGCTGAGGAAGAGATCGGGAGGGGGCTGAGGAAGAGATCGGGGAGGGGGCTGAGGAAGAGATCGGGGAGGGGGCTGAGGAAGAGATCGGGGAGGGGGCTGAGGAAGAGATCGGGGGGGGGGCTGAGGAAGAGATCGGGGGGGGGGCTGAGGAAGAGATCGGGGGGGGGGGGCTGAGGAAGAGATCGGGGGGGGGGCTGAGGAAGAGATCGGGGGGGGGGCTGAGGAAGAGATCGGGGGGGGGGCTGAGGAAGAGATCGGGGGGGGGGCTGAGGAAGAGATCGGGGGGGGGGCTGAGGAAGAGATCGGGGGGGGGGGGGCTGAGGAAGAGATCGGGGGGGGGGGCTGAGGAAGAGATCGGGGGGGGGGCTGAGGAAGAGATCGGGGAGGGGGCTGAGGAAGAGATCGGGGGGGGGGGGCTGAGGAAGAGATCGGGGGGGGGCTGAGGAAGAGATCGGGGGGGGGGGCTGAGGAAGAGATCGGGGTGGGGGCTGAGGAAGAGATCGGGGGGGGGGGCTGAGGAAGAGATCGGGGGGGGGCTGAGGAAGAGATCGGGGGGGGGCTGAGGAAGAGATCGGGGGGGGGGCTGAGGAAGAGATCGGGGGGGGGGGCTGAGGAAGAGATCGGGGGGGGGGGGGCTGAGGAAGAGATCGGGGGGGGGGGGGGCTGAGGAAGAGATCGGGGGGGGGGGGGGGCTGAGGAAGAGATCGGGGGGGGGGGGGGGCTGAGGAAGAGATCGGGGGGGGGGGGGCTGAGGAAGAGATCGGGGGGGGGGGCTGAGGAAGATGATTGGAGGTCGCTGGAGGTTGGGTGAAGGACCGGACATAGGTGGGGTCCACCATGGTGGGGTGGAGGGGGCTTCATCCGTGGGAGGGATCAGCGGATCGCAGGGCTCCTGTTGGCAAGGTGAGCGTGTTGGGCCTGGATGAAGCAATCCTGCTCCTTGGGGCCCACAAACAGTGCAATAAAGGCCCTCACTTCATGGATTCAGCCCTTCCCGCCTGCTTTCACCAGACATGAATGGGAAGTGATGGGAAACCTGAACAGGTAAGTTTAAATTCCTTTTATTATTCCAATACACAAAATATTCAGGACCTCAAGTATCTCAATGAGGTCCATTTCCCTTTTAAGGATCAGCCCGTCGGCATTAAGTGGGGGCGGGACTTCCTGGTGTCTGCTCTCCACCCGCAGACAAACCTGCCCGAGTTAAACCCAGAAGTAGGTGTGTTGGAGCCGGGATGCGGTCCCACTCTGAAAACGGAGGATTTTTACTCCCCCCCCCCCTGCCCCCAACCCACCCGCTCTTGAGAGTTAACATTTAGCCCTTGGAAATTTCTGACAGATTCCCTTTGAAGATTACAGACAGCCTCTTGTTTCGTTGGTTGCCCTGGACAAACACATTAATTTGAAAAGGATAGGCTTCAAAATGGTTTCTCGGGCTCTGTGAATGTTAAGCTGTCAGTCAGACAATGCAGTTGAACAAATCATACCTGCATGTTTGTATTTGAACTGAGCGTGCAAGCAAATTGTGCGGTGGCCAGTCAATTCACTGCAACAATGTATCGCCATAAACAGGGATATGGGGCTCGATTTTCCCGGGAAATTGCGGGTGCATTGGGGAAGGGGGGGCTCCGAAAATCGGGTTAATCCAGTGCGGCTTCGGAGCCCGACTCCAACCCGCCGACGTCAGAGTTCCCCACGGACACACCTGTGTGCGCGGGCGTCCCGAATCTGGAAGTCCCGAATCTGGAAGTCCCGCTGGCAATGAAAGCCGGTGGGATGGTAGTTAAAGAGTCAAATGAACCTCATCGAGGTACTTAAGGCACTTGACTTGTGACATCAGGCGTGAAGGGCCGGATCAGGCAAAAGGAAATGAAATAAATTACATAAAAAACCAAAGCGCGAAGTTAAAACACAAAATCAACCTCCCTTTCCACCCTGCTCCGATGTCCGATGTCTCCCTCTCCAATCTCCCCTTCTTCACCCCCGCTGATGTCCCACCGATCTTCCCCACCCCGCCTGATCTTCCA